>NC_083769.1:9829200-9956700 GCF_963514075.1 Conger conger
TGAAATGAAAAGTTTGGGCATCAAAAACCTCCCTGTGTGCGTCATCTACTGCAGTCTTCTCTGTTTTATTTTTAAATAGCCTTTACGCTCGCCGGGAATGTCACACAGCCGAAGATGTTAGACATTTCTAGCTGTCAAAGTGCATTAAACAGACGTGGGTTCAAGACAATGCGAATCTTCACAGCATTTGACAGCAAGTGGCAGCTTTGTTGGTGGTATTAGAGTTAGCCCAGTACTAAGTAGCAATTCAAATCTGGTGTTGTATTTTCCCCCCCCCCCCAATTATATGGAGCATTTTTTGTAATGATATCATTTGTCAATGCCCAAAATAGTCATTCAGATTAAAGGTGATAAGAGGTGTGCGGTTAGAGCGACACGTGCCAATTTGATGCACCAAGATGGCAGAAGGACAAAATGGAGGTGTCCAGACTTCACTTGATAACGGCTGACACTTTACACTGCGTTTGACCAATGAGATATTTGCAATCAGTCTTCTTTTCATCACATGCGTACGCGTGTTTGTATTTCACGCGGCGTGGGTGTCCCGTTTTCACATGTACGATTGTGACGAACTGCTCCGGGTTCCAGACGGTGCGGAAAAAGCGCACGATCCGAAACACAATTCCCCTCCCGCGCGGCGCTGCACCTGAAATGCGAGTCGCTCCTTAATATAAAATAAAAAAGCACAAAGGGGAGAACGACTTGGCCAAGGAGCACCAAAACCTTTCGCGCTGTATAGCGCGACTCGTCGTAACAAACACAGGCCACACCCCTGCGGAATTCCATTGTTTCAAACGACACGTAACGCATAAATTTATCCCGCCGCCACAAACAACTGCAAGTGTTTCCAGAAACTCCCGGCGGACACTCTCTGGCTCCGCGCGAATTAACAGAAGCAACGGCTTGGCTCAACGGCATTCTTGGAAGGCCTCATGGTCTCGGCGTATTTCAGCAGCTTTGCGAGACCGAGCTTAAACAGACCTGGGGTTCGGTCCGCATCACACAAACGAAGATTTTTTTCATTGTACACTACCGGGAAAAAGAATTTGCATTTGACATTTTCTCCTTATTTCTTTTTTTCTCCTCCTCCTCTTCCCCCGAGTAAGAGCTTGTCAGTTTGCAGAATGTTGTTCACTCAGGATATTAGCTTCCTATTGGTCGAGGGAGAAAAAAACGTCCCATTAACCGCGATGTAAGTGTAAATGTAAATAGTGCGGGGTAGAAGTGATTTTTGGCTGCAGGGTTTTCGCTTCTTCTCCCCTGCGTCACATACATTTTTAAAATATCTTTTTTCTGCCTGCAATTAAACAAAAATGGATTTAATGAGTCACCTTCCAGATGCTCAAACAGAAAGGTTCCTGTCCCTAGTAGGTATTTGTAAGGGTGTCCTTTTTAAATTTTATTTTAATGCTAATAAAATAACTAATGAATGGCTAAGTTACCAGGCACTGCTATCCACAGTGTCTGTGAGATATTACTGTGCACTGCATCTTTTCATTGGTCTGGCCTCATGAGACCTACTCTAGATGCAGCTGAAGCAGACACAGACACAGCTAAAGCAGACGCTGACACAGTTAAAACAGACACAGCTCAAGCAGACACAGTTAAAGCAGACACCGCTGAAGCAGACACAGCTGAAGCAGACACAGTTAAAGCATACACAGCTCAAGCAGACAGTTAAAGCAGACACTGCTGAAGCAGACACAGTTAAAGCATACACAGCTGAAGCAGACACAGTTAAAGCAGACACCACTGAAGCAGACACAGTTAAAGCAGACGTAGTTGAAGCAGACACAGTTAAAGCAGACACAGCTGAAGCAGACATCACTGAAGCAGACCCAGTTAAAGCAGACACAGCTGAAGCAGACCCAGTTAAAGCAGACACAGCTGAAGCAGACACCACTGAAGCAGACCCAGTTAAAGCAAACACAGTTAAAGCAAACACCGCTGAAGCAGACACCACTGAAGCAGACCCAGTTAAAGCAGACACAGCTGAAGCAGACACAGTTAAAGCAAACACAGCTGAAGCAGACACCACTGAAGCAGATGCAGCTGAAGCAGACACAGACATGCCACATCCCCCAGGCGTCCCTTCCCTGTGCGGGGGGCCTCCAGAACCTGGCGGAGCCGTTAATTACCGAGAGATGCATATCAATCACAGATCGATGAATATGATTGTGAGAAGGGAGCGGCGGGGCGCTTAAGCACGATCGATCGATCGCGCGGTGCTCCAGACCAGAACGCCAGGGTCCACATTAGCATAAGAGCCAATCGTGGGGCTGTCTCCAGGTGTCACGGTGACGGTGAGACACAGAGAGGTCTAACTGATTGCACTTTAAGTGGCTTAAGTGGAAAAGAATTGATCACAGAAGTGTACGCCATGCATGTGGTTGAGTCCACCTTGACGAAGTACACAAAGGAGAATGATGTTGTCGTTTACGTTGTGCTGTCGCATACCTAATTCGCATTTTATTTTATGCACCGTAAAAACTCTGTCTTAAGTGCTTTAGTATCATACTGAGGCTTGAAATCATTTTTTCTCTCAAGTAGAAAACTAGCTTGTTTTAAATTAATGTTGGCTGGACTAGTGAAATTGTGCTGAATTATGACTCACTGCATTGGCAATATTTTTGTCTTATTTAGCGAAAAAGTAATAGATATAAAATTACTTGAAGTGTAAATGCAAGACTAAACTTCTTATTTAGGTGTAGTTATTTTTTTGTGATTGCAGTGTAGTCACCTGTTTGTAGATGGATGTCTTCAGAGGACATTTAGAGGGCAATTCTACCTGGTGATTCTGCTGCTGTTCTTTAGTGGTTATGCTTCCAAAATGGAGCTGTGCTCACCCATGTATTTGATGAAATTCAAGTATTCATGCAATTGATGGTGCTCCAGTACCTTCGCCACATTAACCCCTTAAGTATCGCCCCTTTTCTTGACACACGCTTAAACATCACATACCCAAAATGAAATAGTTACTTTTCTTGATCCCTTTTGACTACAGGCATGATGCTGGTCTCGTCTGACTTCTTTGGGGTTGGATTTACTCGATGTTATTGGATGTGGCTAGTGCTCTAAGAAACACAATGGAGCCAAGTCACAACACTGGACAAATCCCCTTTCAAATTTGAGGACAATTTGAGACCAAGGCAAGGGAAATGCTGGCTTGGGAAATGCTGGCTTACCCCCTATCACTCTTAAAATTAGACTGCAAAAACCACACCACTGAATTTTTTTTTACATATAATCCATTGCGACAGCAGGATATCTATTGACACCATCCGGCTTCACCAGTTTGGTCAGGGGTATAGCCCTGCTGTAAAATCCAGCCATGCTAGCTTAACCAGCTTGAAAACTGAGCTGGTCAAGCTGGTATTAAGCTGGTCTAACTGGGTATGAGCTGGTCAACCAGCTTGAGCTGGTCGAACCATGTCAAGGTGGGAGCTGGCCTGAACTGGTCAACAATCAACCAGCTAAACCATGTTGAGCTGGGAACTTGTCTGAACTGGTCAACCAGCTGCCAGCTGTTTCAAAACATAGCTTGAGCTGGTCAAACCATGTCAAGCTGGGAGCTGGTCTGAACCGGTTAACCAGCAACAAGCGATTTCAAAGCCTAGCTTGCACTGTTTTTGTTTTCAGCAAGGAGCAGTGCCCCAGTCAATATATTAACCCGCAACCTCTCGGCTATTAGCTCAGATCTAAGAAGCAGTATGCTGCACCACACATTTGTGTTGGCCTGGTAGGCCTCCAGCAGAAAGGAGGAGGCAGTTGAGTCCTGAGGGACAGGCAGTCCCAGAGGAGGCCCAGAGGCCTGGCTGGTCTGTCGCTGTGGGTGACACACAGAAAGCAGGTTTTTTTGTTGTATTTGTGGAGCAGGTACCCGTCAACAGGCAGCCAGCACGAGAATCTCTGATCTCCCTTTCTTCTTTTCTTCGATTTTTTTCCCTCTCCCCTTCCAAAGTTAGATCGTTCATCCCTCCGTGCCACAAACCGGCGAGCTTGTCTGCCTTTGAACCACCCTCCAACCCCCCCCCCCCCCCCCCCCCCCTACCCGCCCCACCCAACCCCTACTCAAACCGCCGCCTCAGAACTTCTACAGACTCTCGAAAAGTGAGGGCTTTTCTGACGACGGCGCCGGCTCCATTGTTGGCTGTAAATCAGCATTAAGTGCGAAGGCGTCTTCTGCCGGGGAGGCATTACCGCCGCCACTCGCACAATAGCACCTGCTGGCTCCCGAATCAGCATTCAAATCCACGCTCGTCCCCGCCACTATTAGGAAGTGCTTAGAAACAGTAGAAGTGTACCTACATGGCTTATAAATCCATTTTAATCAATGCAAATAAGCACCTCTTCCTCAGAAGCCCTTTACACTCCACATCTCCCTATCTTACGCCGTATGAATATAGAACTGCCAGGCAGGCAGGCAAAGGCAGTAAGCTCTGCCAATAAAACTTTGGAGATAATCCCTCTGACCTTGTGGTTTGGCAGTTTAAATGTAACCTTTCTCATGCATATTTGCAGTAAACTGTATAATAATAATAATAATAATAAGAATAAGAAGAAGAATACAGTAATATAATAATGATACTATCAATAAGGACATATAATTGCTTAGATTTGCTTGGAATGTATCTCATATATAGTGTGCCTGGTGTATACTCCTGTCTGGTATCTACAAAGTCCATTATTCAGTTTCAACATGTTATGCGTTTATAAGTACAGTTTTCTACAATACTGTAAGGTCATGTTTTATCATGCCGGTTGAATTATGGCCAGGCAGGACATGGCCTGGGATTGAAAGCTGCAAACTCTTCCATCCTGCAATGTTTTCCTGTCTACCCGCTGTCTCCCTGGTTTCACTTCTTAATTAACATTTTGCATTTGTTTTTTGATATTAATAGGATATTGAACAGCATGTAAGCAGTGAAATTGAAAAATCATGCACCAACCCAATTTGCAACTTACATGAACTTCTTTTATTATTATTTGTTTTGCCTAAAGGCCTTACATTTTGAATACAATGAGTGCATACGTAGGCAAATGTTTTTAACTCTAAATTGTAAACTTTGTATCTATTGTTGGGGATGTTCAAAAATTGCTCTTAGTTTTGTTCTATAAAGTGTGAAAGTGTAAACCTCTCTTGTTTTGTAATGTGAACAGTGTATTATTGATTTTGAAGATTTTTTTTTCTTATCATAGATTAGGTTTTTAATTTCTCATTTTTAGTTTTATTTGATATGAAGTCTTAAATATCAAGTCTATATTGATGTATTTATATAGTTTAAACTTACTTATATAGGCTATTCCTCATTAGATTTACACTGGACTAAAACTCAAACTGAGATGAATAATCCACTGTGCTTTTGTAAACACGTAACTCCATGTCAGAAATTCTTTGGTCATCAACTGTAGATGTCTTTGACCAACTAGACTCATTGCTCAGCTCTCCAGAGTTCTCTTTGTTCTTAATGACATTCCAAACAGTTGATTTTGGAAGCAAGGTCTATGTCTCTGTCTGTTTTTGTCTTATTTCTAAGCCTCATAATGGCTTCCTTGACTGTCATTGGCACAGCTGTGGTCCTCACAATAGCAGACTCCAAAGGCAATCAAAAGCCTAGATTCAAGGCTAGATGCCAAATGGTTTCTTATACCTCCATTTTCAAGGTAATTAAGGACAAATTATTTGAATACAGGACTACCCAAAGCTTATTTTTATCCATCAGATTGCACACAACCTGTTCACCACTGACAGGGGAGTGAAACTGCAGAGGCCAGAAGTGCGACAAGCTATCATATGCTCACTGAACAAGACCAATCATTTTGTTTTGCTGCGGTGAGCAAATGTCGCGGTCGGTTCAAAAAGGAGGGACATGGATGAACATTCCCAGATATGAAGACAGTCACCTTCGATGACACAAAGGCCATTACATTTAAAGGTCGCCCGCCAAGCTCCATCATTACAAAAGTAAAAATAAAAAAACAAGGCAGAAAAAAAGCAACCGTGGACTGTTTATCTGGATCCAGTCCTTCTGTAGCATATCCAGAATACCTGCTGGCTTCTCTGTGCCGGTTTTAATGAGTTTGGTCAGATTCTGTGCTACTGTGTCCAATTACTGCAAATTTTTTTTCAATGGACTGTCAAAACAACTCGGTGATTATAGCTAAAAAGAAAAAAAGAAAACAACGGCTGCATTTGCGCGAGCTCGAAATGTTACCATTGCAGCAACAGCTTGGCTCTGTGTTCCGTGAGCAATTACAGTACGTTTTGAGTGGAAAACAGCGAGAATACAGTTTGCCAAAATGCTCCGGTATACAATTTTTCCTTTGTTTGCCTGTGGTTTTCGAGGAAGCTTCCCTCTAATTGCGGAGGATGTTCTGCATGTGAGCGGAATTTAAAAGTCAAAGCTGTAGGTTCAATTCACGCTTTTAAGAAAAAAAAATTCAGCTGGCAAAAATGAGGCAAATGAGCTCACGCGGTGCCGAAGGTTTTTCTGCCGTATAATCGCCCACAGTCCCTCACAGCTGTGCGTTCACTCTCGAGCTCTGAGAGCTCTAATTTTAATTGTGGGAG
This sequence comes from Conger conger, assembly GCF_963514075.1. Classification (NCBI taxonomy): domain Eukaryota; kingdom Metazoa; phylum Chordata; class Actinopteri; order Anguilliformes; family Congridae; genus Conger; species Conger conger. The sequence goes on from NC_083769.1 coordinate 9,835,772, forward strand.
CTGGAACGCTCAAGGCCATTCGCCCGGCCTTTCCTCTCCTCTGCTCACCTCCGCCAATGGCGACGAGAGAACTGAGTCCTCAAATTGGAAAAGGGCCTTGTTGCTCGGCCCCTTCATCTCATCGCGCGCGTGAGTGAAGAACATTCCGGTTGCCCGTATCTACGTTACATTACATTACATTATTGGCATTTGGCAGACGCTCTTATCCAGAGCGACGTACAGTTGATTAGACTAAGCAGGGGACAATCCTCCCCTGGAGCAATGCAGGGTTAGGGCCTGTAACGGCTGTGCGGATCTTATTGTGGCTGCACCGGGATCGAACCACCAACCTTCCCAGTCATGTGCCTTAACCCCTAAGCTACCATTCGCCCATCGAACAGCTTCTCGGGCCTAACACCCCTGCTACACCCCTGACCAAAGCTGGATGGTGTCAATAGATATCCTGCTGTCGCATTGGATTATATGTAAAAAAGCTAATATTCAGTGGTGTGGTTTTTTGCAGTCTGAAAGCAGGATTAATTTTTCTGATTTATTTTTATCGTTGTCTCGCCTTCGTGTTGTCTTAAACGGAAGTGAGGCTGTTTTTCTAACGCCCTTATGATGAGAAGGCCAGGCTGCTGTGCAGCAGCCTCAGTGTTTGTCTTGCGTTCTCTCACGGTAGCAGACAGCATAACGGTACTCCTGCTGCCTTGCGCACGCACTGCCTCCAGATCTCCGACAGACGCACATGCAAATGTGAGCAAGCAGCGCGCGTCACCAGGTACGCGCTTCCATTGTTCCGGGGGAGAGCTGCGTGATCTATTCTAACGACGCCTCATCGCTCCCCCTGCTTCTCTCACCAGTGCACGTCAAAGCCGGGACCTGCGAAGTCATCGCGGCCCACCGATGCTGCAACAAGAACAAGATCGAGGAGAGGTCCCAGACAGTCAAGTGCTCCTGCTTCCCAGGGCAGGTCGCCGGGACGACGAGAGCCGCCCCTTCCTGTGTTGAGGGTAAGGCCACGCCCCGTGTGCCGTCACTCACCGCATGCGACTTGCCCTAAATTTCTTAGCTTTGACACGCACAGTTATTTGTTTATGTCACGTTTCTAGCCTGTATGCACTTCCAATCCTGTTCGAATGTGGGTCAATTATGTTAATTGTTTTGGATTCAAATGCTTTTCTGTGCTCGATTGATCTTCCGATACACCAGACAAGCTCAGTAAAGTGGAGAAAAGTGTTTATGTGATTTACATAAACTGATCTGCACCTGCACCGTTTATATCATGTCTCTACCCTGTACGCACTTCCACACTCCTACTCCTATTCATAATCTTTCCTTGACGAAAAGGAGCATCCCATTGGATTCTGAACAGATTCTCCCAGATTGTGCGACACGGGCACTTGTCCGACGGTATTCCCAGACGGCCGTCTCGCTTTCTGGGGGGGGGGATTCTGGCCACGTCTGGCACGGCGTTTCACAATAAAACCGCGGGTTTCATTCTTGGCAGAGCGCAAGCGAGGGCGAGTCATTTAATACTATGTCAACAGTGTCCACTTGACAGCCCCGATCGATTTTTATCTTATTTTCTTTACTGTAACAGCTTTTACCCGGCCTCTCCCTCCTTGACAATGCTTGCAGTGTGCGGAAATGTCAAATAAGCCCCCCTCCCCTGCCGTTTCGCTGGCCTTCTCAGCTCCTCACCATTTTCTGACCCCCACCTCGGGCTCAGTCACATACGAGGCGCAGTGTTTATTCTGTCCTGCCAGGACGCTCATCTTTCTGATGTCGAGTCGGGCCTCTAATTCGGTCCCGGAAGTGGTTGTGACTGTGGGAGTACAGCGAGCTGAAAGCCTTGCACTCAGCCCTTTGACATTTCCCGTTTTTATCATGTACAACCCATTACTCTTTTCCTTTGGCGTTTTGGGTACTTAAGGTCCTTAAGAAGAGGATGGCATGTCTGTTTTTATCTTGTTCCACTGTTCTCCACTGTAGTGATTTCGAGGGGTTTCCGTTTCCGTTGAAGGTTTCGGTTGGCTGCCCTGCTGGTGAATAGTTCAGTAGCTAGGCCCGCCGTATGTTCGTTCACAGGATTTTCTTTTCTTCCTTCTGCCTCCGCAGCATCCATAGTCGCTCAGAAATGGTGGTGCCAAATGAAGCCGTGTCTCGACGGGGAAGAGTGCAAAGAGCTGCCGGATCACACTGGCTGGAGCTGCAGTACAGGAAATAAAGTCAAGACGACCAAGGTGGGCGCCGGCGTGACCGTACACTTCCGTAAAATTCTAAATTGAGCTGGTCATAAGCTGGTCATAAGCTGTTCTAGCTGGGTGTGAACTGGTCAACCAGCATGGTCAAGCTGGTCATAAGCTGGTCAAGCTGGGTATGAACTCGTCAACCAGCTAGTGCTGGTAGCTTGGTCAACCAGCTACCACCTATTTCCAAACATAGATTGAGCTGGTCTAATTTGAATTAAAATTGAGCTGGTCAAGCTGGTCATAAGTTGGTCTAGCTGGGTATGAACTGGTCAACCAGCATGATCAAGCTGGTCATAAGCTGGTCAAGCTGGGTATAAACTGGTCAACCAGCTAGTGGTGGTAGCTTGGGCAACCAGCTATCACCTATTTCCAAACATAGATTGAGCTGGTCTAATTTGAATCAAAATTGAGCTGGTCAAGCTGGTCATAAGTTGGTCTAGCTGGGTATGAACTGGTCAACCAGCGAGTGGTTGTAGCTTGTTCAAGCTGCAAGCTGGTAGCTAGTCAACCAGCTACCAGCTGTTTTCATACATGGCTTGAGCTGATCTAATTTAACAATTGAGCTGGTCAAGCTGGTCATAAGCTGCTCAAGCTGGTTTGAACCGGTAAACCAGATACCAGCTGTTTCAAAACCTAGCTTGAGCTGTTTTTTTCTCAGCAGGGTAGGGTGGCACCACAATGATTAGTGAACCGGGCTTGTGACTCTGAGGTTGTTTCCCGGGTGAGGTACGGCAGCAGGGCCCCTGAGCGAGGCACTTAAACTGAATTGCTTCAGTAAATTTATCCAAATAGCTGTATCAATATGCTGTAAAATACAACAACAGAAATGTGTGAGCTGTACATTTGATCCGGATGAGACCGTTGAATGCGAACGTTGTCGAATCGGACGCTCGATACGTCACGGCGCTCTCGCCCGGCCAGAGTTATCGTCCGCGCGATACGCAGGGCTTCTCAGAAGCCATGCCGCGGCCATCGATCTCCGTTAAAGGTCTCGCGGTTTCCGCCGGGCGGCGGGAACGCCGGCCCCTGCTCGCTGACTCGAGTATCGACCGGAATCCCACGCTGACCGTAACACGCTGTTACCGGGGTTACACTGAAAAGGCGCTCCTCTTCCCCTGCATGGGATTGCCCTTCCCCTCTTCCCCTGCTAGCACTGGGAGCCAAAAATAGTTTTAGTTCAGCTTAAAGCTATGAGAGAGGGCACCCTTTCTCGCCGCCGCCATTTTGAGGATTGCCTGAGACCCACTGTGGATTGACCCAGTTCCTCTGGCCACGGAGCTCAGCAAGAAGCCAGAGAAATGAGCTTGGGTTGAAGCCCGCCTTTGAAACTCCAAAAAGGCCTTGGATCCTACATCAAACACATTCAGGGGGAGAAGAAGAAGCAGAAGAAGAAGAAGAAGAAATACAGGAAGGAGAAGAAGAAGAAATAGAGGAAGGAGAAGAGGGAGTAGAACAAGAAGAACAAGAAAATAGAAGAAGCAACGAGCTCACAGTGATGGTAAATATTTGATCAGAGCAGGAGGGGGAAAAAACTTGCTCGCTTGTTGTTGGAATTGAAGCCTCGCTGCACTACATGCAGTTTTCAGGTTTTCCGGCTTTTCGGCAAGCCCACGTCACCTCCCAGGTGTCCTGCCCTGACAGGTCGGACCTGAAGCCATCTGCCAAGGTGCCAGCTCTACTGACCATGAGTCATGCTGGAGAAGGACCGCCGAAAGAAAAAGGCCTCTTCCCTGCTGTAAAATCCAGCTTTGCCAGCTATTTCAAGCTGGTCATAAAGCTGGCCTAGCTGGGTGAGTCAACCAGCTACTGCTGGTAGCTTTTCTGAGCTGGTAGCTGGTTCAAACCATAGCTCGAGCTTGTCAAACCATGTTGAGTATGGAGCTGGTCTGAACTGGTCAACCAGCTACCAGCTGTTTCCAGACCTAGCTTGAGCTGCCGTTTTCAAAAGGGTTTGTTTTTTAGGGAGTCAATAATTCATGGCTCTCCCTCACATCCAGGCTGAACCTAAATTTGGCAGGACCGGACGGATTGGCACCGAGGATTCATTTGTAATTCTCTGCAGTGTTCCCACCCCTTTTCCCACTTTCCCTGCCCACACGTTCGGCTGGGGTCGGAGCAGGAGTCCCGGCCTCTGTTTTCCTCCTGCCCACCAGCAGTGCAATTAAATTTTGGCTCTGTCTGCAGGGGGGGGGGCTTCATTAATAATGCAGGCTGCATATCTTATCTACAGTAATTGTTCAATTCCTTACCAAGGAGTGTGCAAAATGGGTATCACATGCTAATAGATAAAACAGAAAATTTACTCCATTTTGGGAGCTGAGAATTAGAAGATTCTATCTGCGTTTTGAGATATTGAGCTTCAAAGTGAGCAGATATGCTTTTATATTTTAAATTTTTTCATACTTTTAAACAGTATTTTTGTATGAAACACATGTATTTAGTGCCCTATAAACGATGTATTTACGACAGTTAGAACCTTATAATTCTCAGCTGACAGTTGCGTGGCCAATAGAGTTGCCTTGAGCTATTATGTTTTCTTCCCCACACTCTTGTGTAAGAGTTTAACAATTATACATGTAATCTTGGGTTGATTTCTCTGTTGTAATTTACTAATAGGAACCAAATAAATATAATTAATGGCACATCATAGCCAGCCAGCTATGTGCTTCCAGCAGTAGTCAAACAGATGCAGAATGGATTAAAAATATGACAAATATTCCTGGGAACAGGATTGGGGAGGGCTGAGGAAGGCTCGAAAAGTATGTATACACACACCAACCATATTAAACCTTATAAGTCTATGCTGTACTGATATTGAAGTTCACAGTCCCCAGAAAACCTTGACTGGAACTAACCGTGTGAGAAACACTGGATTCAGTGTTTCCCCCTACAAATAAAAATGCCATTTTTATTCCTCTCCTGAAACAAAACAAAAAAACACAACCATTTGATTACGAATGCCAGACCGAATGCGCCTTCCAAGACTTAATTTGAAGGATTTCAGTACTACTGAAGTGCGGTATAAAAAGCTCCTGTTGAATACCAATCAGCCAAACTCCCCCCTTCAAACCCGGGAGACTCGAGACGGAGAGGAGAGGGCTAGCCGGCAGGTATCGTCGCGCGGTTTTCCCGAAAAAAAAGAAAAACTTGGTCGGCGATGTCAGTCGAGTCACATCCCCAACGTTCATTTCCTTCCCATCATTCACCTGTCTAGAACAAAGAGGCGGCGACTTCTTTCAATTTCGCAGGGACAAGTCGAGGCACGCGAAGGAAAACGGCCGCAATGTGACAAAGCCGTCAGTGTCCCTGAGATGACGTCTGGATCAGACATCGGGGGCTCCCATTAGACCGGCGGCAGCTGACCCTATTCCTGTTGGCTGGTATGGTTAGAGTATTGGTAGGGTTAGAATTCAAACCGACTGGATAGTAGATCTCAAGGAACAGGGATGGTTACCACTGCATTACACTGTACTGACAGCTATCCTCAGTGTCGAAGGCTTTTTAGCAATCAGTGATCAGCACTTTGCTTTCACAACTAATCAGTTCATACCTCTATGAACTATTCTATCAGTTCATACCTCTTGAGTAATTTTTTATTTATTTTTGTTATTTATTGATTTTATTTATCAAGGACAATGCACTTTAATCAACATTTTCAGTTCTCACATCAATGTAGATGTGCTAGAGTTAGCTAATGAGCTAATTTTCACCTGTAGTTACTCACCTGAATGTATTTGGACTATGGGAGGAAAGCAGAGTACCCCACGCACTATGGGAGGAAACCCACGCAGACACGAGGGAGAACATGCAAACTCCACGCAGAGAGGCCCAGGGGAGGTTTGAACCCAGGACCTTGTTGTGCGGCAATAGTGGTGTCCAGTGTGCCACCATGCCGCCCAATAATACAGTATATTCACAAATGCACACACACACACACACACACACACACACACACACACACACACCTTTGCTCTCACAACTAATCAATTGTATGAATTCATACCTCGATATGAAATGGCGGCACGAGAACATTAATTTGCGCCCGCGGTCGGGGGCACTGGAGAGCGGACCCCGATGAGGGGCGGGGGGTAAGGGGGCAGGACCCCCTCCGCGGGGGGCCGCGGTCATAAGGAGCCGAGAGCTGGCCCCCCGGTCGCCCTCTCCGCCACCCGAGCGTTTAATTGAAGGACCTCTGATCTCAACTCGGCCACGGCAGACACGGAAACAGCTGTTTCTGCCAGGCTGCGCAGAGTAATTGCCGCTGTTGTATGTCCTAGCGGTGGGCTTCCTCCGGTGAATTGAGGGTTGTTGGGGTAGGGGAGGGGAGGGGAGGGGGGGGGGGGGCGGTGGTAATGGAAGGGTAGAAGCGCTTTACCGTCTGTGCACCATGCAACAACTCTTCGGCCAACTTGGAGCCTGATTGGTTGACTTGGGTCTTCGATTCAGTTCGTTCAGGGGAGAATACTGCACACATTGTGTTGTCGACTGTAAAAATCTTCTGTCTTAAAGTGCTTTAGTCTTGGAATGAGACTTAAAATCGTATTTTTTCCCCACCAAGTAGAACATTTGAATTTGTTTTAAGGTACTGGTTGCTGGATTCAGAGTGTTCTTAGCCCATTGGCGATTCTTGAAATGAATCAACCCTGTCTCACCTCATTGGCAATAGTTTTGTCATATTCAGAAAATAAATATGCCATGAATATGAGACTGTGTTTTTGCAGTCTGAGAATGAGTCGGCCGCTCCTGAACATAATAAAGGGATTCTGTTCTTTCTGTAGTTATTTTCTGGAGAGAGCTTCCATTAGACCAGGGGAAATCTTATTTCTGAAGATCTACCATCCTGTGGATTGGTAGGGTTCGAGGACTGGTATGGTCAGACTGAAAACCTACCGGATAGTAGGTGTCCAGGAACAGGATTGGTTAGCACTACATTAGACTGTACTGAAAGCAATCGTCAGCATCTAAGACTTTTTAGCAATCAGCGATCAGCGCTTTGCTTTCACAACTAATCAATCCTATCAATTCATACCTCTGAGTAATGTTCTGTGTGTAATATATTCACAAATACACACATACACAAATATATATATATATATTAACACATTTTTTTAGAGGTCAGACTACAGCTCAGACGCGGGTCGATGCCATCGATGCGGTCCTTATAGCCCCATTAATGCAGGGTCGTAAATTGAAATCGACAGTCCGGGCCCGGCTAAGGGGCGACGATGAATCAAGCAGATAACAGAAAGCTGCGTTTCCCCCGGCCGGGGCGTCATCGGGAGCCGCCGCACGCGTGCCGACGGAGACAGAACAAACAGGCGCGCGAGGCACCTTCAATTTTTCATCTTCTGAAGGAGCGAGGGTTCGATCAATGCCAAATAATATCACACGGACGGGAGCGCGGCAGATGGGCCCCACGTCCGCCCAGCTCTGCGACCCGCTCCCTCAGACCCGCGGCTGAAAATTACAGAAAATTTTAAAAGGAACGGGGGGGGGGGGTGATTCCAATCGTTTTTTTGTTTTTCTCGCTCTTTTTTCTGCTCCTAGCTCCACCCATCGGGAGAGCCGATCGAGATCGAGAAAACGTGAACGTCCTTTCTCCTTGACACGTCAGTTTGAAGTCGCATCGGTTACAGATGTGGAGATGCGTGGCAGATGAGGAGAGGTGGATCCACAGGTCCATCATTTAAATTTTCCGGCTTTCGGAAAAAACACTTCCGCAAAAGGATGCGCTGATGTTTCTTTGCTCATAGGAAAGATCGGGAGTTTCCTAGCTTGTACTTCTAGCTCCTTGGAAGAACATTTAACCGGTTGGAATGTCCTTAAAGATGGCAGCACCTCAATCGAATACTGGATGAAGAGCTAGGAAAAGAGCTCCAGGTCAGATTGTCCCCTGCTTAGTCTAACCAACTGTAAGACCCTTTGGATAAAAGCATCAGCTAAATAGCAATTTATTTGGCTCCGGCGTCGGGTCCGGCTCGGGAGGGAGCTGACCGCTACACAGCAGTTTGCATCGGACACGGAGGTCAAGCAATGGAGCCTGTATACAGCCACGGGGCCTTGCCTTCATCTCCAGCACAGCACAGGCTGAACTGCAGATGTTGCTTCTTCCACAAACGCACGCCAGTATTAATAATTAATAAACACATGCAAATATCTCTCCTTCTCACTCTCTATTTCTCTCTCCATCACCTATCTCTCTCTGTACTATTTCTAATAACATGCACGCAGGCACCCAAATACACACATAGTATATACACTCAGTGAGCACTTTATTAGGCAGACCCATACACCTGCTTGTTTGTGCAAATATTTAATCAGCCAATTTGTGTGGCAACTGAATGCATAAAGCATGCAGATGTGGTCAAGAGGTTCAGCTGTTTTTCAGACCAAATGTGAGAATGGGGAGGAAATGTGATGTAATTGACTTTGACTGTGGGATGATTGTTGGTGCCAGACAAGGGTGGTTTGAGTATCTTAGAAACTGCTGATCTCCTGGGATTTTTACAAACAACAGTCTCTAGAGTTTGCAGAGAATGGTGCAAAAAAACTAAAAAACATCCAGTGAGCAGAAGTTTTGTGGGCAGAATCGCGTTGTTAATGAGAGAGGTCAGAGGAGAAGGGCCGGACTAGTCAAGCTGACAGGGGTTCTGTAGCGTAGTGTTTAACTGGGACCTGCAAGGTCGGTGGTTCGATCCCCGGTATAGTCACAATAAGATCTGCACAGCCGGTTGGGCCCTTGAGCAAGGCCCTTAACCCAGCATTACTCCAGGGGAGGATTGTCTCCGGCTTAATCAACTGTACATCGCTGCCAAATGCCATTGATGACAGGAAGGTGACAGTAATAACCACACATTACAACCACACATTGGTATCTCTGAACACACAACCCATCATAACTCTCAGTGGATAGGCTACAGCCGCAGAAGACTTAATAAGTCCAATAAATACCTAATACCTGAAAGTTCTCACTGAGTGAACATTATATATGCACAGCTGTATTCTGTCTCGCATTCCCTCAGACATTATATACAGTGTGCTACACACATATATACTGTATGTGTATCGACTCCATTTCTGCTCTCTTGCTTTCTGTCGCTCTCGTTACACACACAGACACACACTGTGCGTAAGGGGCGAGCGTGACTCATCCCTTCAGAAGCGCGCGGATCTTGGCGTCGCGCACCGGCAGAGGTTCATCCGGCTCCACGCGCCTCCGCGTTCGGAACGGCGCCGGGAAAACCCGGAAAGGCGCCGCTCCTGCAAATCAGCTTAAGAGTCTGACGCAAGCGCAAGGAGCCCGGACCGCCACACTCAAGCCACTGTGACATCCGCAGAGGGCCACGGCCCGCTGGAACACATCACAGTCAGCTTTGTCACACGCCTGACAGGAAAGTTGTTCCGGATAAGATAAGCCTGCTGGTATTATCAGCGGTATGAATTGGTGCCCGTCAAAATCAAATGCAAAGTCCGCTTTGATCTCGCACAGCGTTGTGAGAGATTTCGGGATTTTTGCAGGTTTTGGGTAATATGAGTTGAAGCACTCGTGGAAAAATACAGAAATGTTACAGAAAGTGACTTGAGGTCTGCAGTGGGCTGGAAACGTGGCCCGAGTTTGCCTGAGCTTGACGTTGTTCGGGCCCGACCTAAACCGGCCTGATAAGCTCTAGCCAAATTTTAAGCCTGAATAGAGGTCGATAGCTGGAACAGGGAGCCAATAACGGCAGATACACAAAACAAAATAAAGCACAGCACAAAATAATGCAGCGTTTCCCACCGGAAAACTGCTAGTGAAGGTCGTTTCGATCACCATACTGTCAGCTGTTAACAACGACAACGAAGCTTCTAGTTTTTGTTGTGTACGGTTATTTTCAGTTCGCAAATTAAAACCGCTTTATTTGAGCTCTCGTGTCTATTTTGCAAGCATGTTTTTCCTCCTGTTAAAACTGCCATTAAGTTTGTTTTTGCAGCTCTGCAACAAACAGCACAGGAGTCCTCTTTATTTTAGAATGTGTTTGAATAAAGTGTGCTTGTAAAATGGTAATATATATTTGAATGTTCGTAATGATCAGAACTGGCTAGTCGGCTAGGTTTTTTTTTTAAACACGCTTTAGTGCGGCATTTCCTCCCTTTGAGCGCTACGTTAATACGCTCAAAACTTCGCTGCGGTCGGATACAGCCATTTTAATTTGCTACTTGAACGTACAGTAACTGCATATGGAAGCTTTGCACAATTTCTGTTCATTGTTGCTAAAAGCCTGCACACGTCTTGCAATGCTACTATTTGTAAACTTTCGGATTGGAAATGCACCCATACCCGATCTGACCCAACAAACTGAAAATAGGTACGATACCTGACCCAGTCTCAGGTCCCATCAGAATCGGGTCAGAATGCAGAGCTTTAACAATGACTCCTGGTTCTCTTCAATTTTCAGTGTGATTTGAAGTAGTGACAGTTAATGTATTTCATGGGAAGAGGTGTCGTTAATGATGATACGTGGATGGGGTCACTGTTTCCATTATTGTCATTGTGGTGTTTACATTTCTACGGTGGTTAGGGTATTTGTCTTTCCACAATAAGACTGGTATATCTCTTTGACAAAATGTATTCTCTGTAAAGCCTGTTGAATTGAACTGAAATATAAGAGAAGGAGCGAACATGAGAGATAAGGGTGAGGAGTGACAGAGCAAGGGGACTACAGAGAGGTTTGAGAGAGCAATTTTTTCTTTTTTAAATAATAAAATTGAGTTTCTTTCCATTCATTTTCTGATTTGACGTCATCTTGTAGTAGCTGGTATTTCGATAAAATGTCTGTCAATTTTCCATTCCCCTCCAATCAATATCCTTTCACACAGTGGCGTGTAGTCTTCCCCCCAGAGCCATAGGCTACAGCTCTGCTTCCCCTTCCTCATTTAACATCAGCAAAAGATTTCCCCCAAAAGAGCCATTTCAGTCACGTATACTCCCGTATGGGGGAAGCTTGTGCTGCTCTCACTTCCATTTCAGCTTGCATTTAAGGGCTCAAGCTTTCCTCAGTGGCCCCGAAAAAACTAGGGCCAGGAAGTGAGACCTTCCACCCCGCTGCCCCTGCGACATCCCGCGGACCGCCGCCCCCCGAAAGGTGAAGATTAAACGGGGCGTCCCACAACAGCGGCGGCACCGCCCGTCTGTCCAGACTCTCCAGTGCCGGGGCGCGTGTCCAGGGTTTTTGGGAGCCGGTGCGGTCACAGCGAAGCTCGCGGGGGGGAAAGAAGAGGTGGCCTCACGCCAAACGCACGGAGGAGCCGCGGCCTGCCAGGAGCGTCAGCGGCGGTGCCCCGCTTCGTCGCCCCGTTCCTGGCCAAGACGCTTGAGCCCACGCCAGGCTCTAAGTGAACGGCGCTAATAGGTGGCGACGCACGCAGCGGAAAGCGCCGGAAAGCGGGGAACCCTACCGACTGTGCCGTATGCTGCGGCTAAAGTGCCTCGCGTGTGATCGCCTCGCGTTACCAGAGCCGGCTAAAAAGCGTTCCAGGATTTTTCAATGGGCCCGTTGCGCATGACGAAGTTACCCCCAGTCTCCTTGTGAATATTTTCCAACAGCTTGTAATGACCATTGTAAATATTGCTGCTTTTTTCCGGTCTCTCCGGGTTTTTAACGTACGCCGTTTGCCAGCAGACTGCTGAGCCGCAACGGCGTGAAAGCATAATTACCGCTCTCCTACCCTCTGTTGCATCGATTAAAAGCGCCGTTATTTCCGCGCAAAGGTGTCATCGCGTATTTGATTCCCATTGAAGGCGTGGACTGTGGAAGGGGATGATTGTCATATCTAAAGTGCCGGACCCCAACCTGTTAATCAACGTTAATTCAGTCCTGCGTCCTTGGCTGAATGATTGTTAAACCCGCTCATTAACGTCTGAAGGGTACATGGCAGCCATGGGCCTTAATCATAGTAATTACACTACACTACCTAGAAATTATCGTCAGATATGACCAGGCGCTTGGTAGGGGGGGGCGGGGGGCGGGGATGAACCAAAAATTTAAAAAGAAATATGACAAGTTGCTGAGTTTATGCTTTTATGATATTCTGTCTTTTCACCGTTCACCTATGTTTTTACATTTCTAGAAAGCAAGTAGAAGCGACCCTCCAAAATCATACTTGGTCAGAGATACATTGGGTTCCCCATTATGTTCTCTCTAACTTTGCACCCTATCAGAGAGATGCATGCAACTGTGTCTTGACTTTGTTCGGAAGCAATGGAAGTGGAACTTTAGATACTAGCTGCCCCCCCAAAGGTCAAAATTTTTTGAGATATAGGGGATCACCAATCCCGACTCCCGCAATTCAGTGTTTTTAATAAAAAACCTGCAATGTTAGAGGAGAAATAATCCACAGATGATGTCTCTAACCACTGTCCCTTCTGTTTTCAGGTCACACGATAGTCCCGCACCCCTTTCTGACAAGAACATCCAATGATGGACATCCTTTTATATATGTATAGCAACTGTAAGAAGAATGGGTCTGCAGTGGATTTTGGCTGTACGGATCGGGGGGACGTAAACAGGCTTGGCCAGCATTGGAACGGGTGGGACACAGACACTTAACTGAGCGATGCAGAGTGAGAGGTTCGGGAATTGGTCTGAACTGGAGGCAAGGATTCGTCCTGGAGGGCTCTGTGTACTTGTAAACATGTGAACATGGGGACTACCAATTAATTCCAATTCCTTGTCTTTATTATACATGCTACTGTACTTCTCCTTGTGCATTCTTACCATGGATCAGGACGCCAGTCTTTAAAGGCAGGTCTTCAGCCAACTGCAAAACCTGGGACTACACAAAGCAAGCCCACTGAAGAAGATATATTGTACCATAATGCTGACTTTAGATCTCTGACACGTGACAACAGTTCCTTTTTTTAACCCACGACCAGTACAGTGGCTCCTAATGTAATTGTGTTCTGGATATATTTTGCCCGTAACCGCTTACAGTACATTCAAACTTTTTAACATTTGAAGCAGGCAAATTTTTTCCCTTTTTTTTGAAGAAGAAAGCAAGGATTTATGAGCAAAATAAGACAAAAAAAATTACTAAGACAAACAAACCCAAAAAAGCTGTTTCCGCCCTTTGGACCGTCTGATAACTGGCCTAGTTGAGTTTTTTTTTTTTTTAAAGGACATCATTAAAGCTTTTCAGCTGAAAGGCGAGAATAATACATAGTAGATATTATGATATATGTTGAAACATATGAGTGTATAAAGAGGTTCACAGAATTTATCAGAATAAAATGTTAAGCTCCGGCAGTTTTCATATCTGTGTTTTTAAAAGCCTGGTAACTGCTATTGAGTAAGTGTGTCAGTATTATCTCAAATAAAATTATTTCAAAAGAAACATTTTATTTTGCTTCTGGCTAAAACATATTCATCTTCATATCTTATTTCACATCATAAATGGAACTTCTTTTCAATCCCTGTTGAAGCCTCCATTGAGTCTTATCCAGTCTTTAATATAATGCCCAAGCTTTACAAGTGTTCTTGAATTAATCTTTAATGTGATTATGGTATTAAACAGCTGGCCCAAATGGAAGTCTTAACACTGCTCCCAAGTCAAAGTTTGCCAACAGCTGACATTTTAAACATTAATTTCTGTTTCACTACCATACTCTTAGAAAAGAAAATGGTTCCAAAAGGCCTCTTTGGCATGTCTTAAAAGGGGAACTCTTTTTAGTAGCTTTATGAAACCCTAGGTGTGTAAAGTGTGATGCACAGGTGTCAAACTCCAAAGCCCTGGAGGGCCGCAGTGTCCTCTGCGTTTCGGTGGGGTTTCAGCACCAGTGCTTCATTTCAGTAATTGATTGGCTAAGCAATCCACGCACCTTGTTCTCGAGGCCTTAATTGGCAGCTGATTGAAAGGACAGCACACAAACCCACAGACACTGTGGCCCCTTAGGAATTCTGTTTGACACCCCTGGTGTGAAGGCTCCCAGATTGAACCTTGTTGCCTAATGACGAATGTTTAAACTAGAAGGGGTTCCTCTATGGAGACACAGAGGAGCCTTTTGGACCCCTTTTGGACTTCTGAGTGCACAGAATCAGGTAAAGCTGGGGGGCCGGTGCTGTTTCAGGGTGGGTCCATTGATCTGTACCATTCTGGGTCCACTAGTGATCCCTCTCTGGCTAATCATGCACCTGTCTGTTAACCTGCATATGAATGTCTTCCTCCAACTAATCTCTGTGCCAGTCGAGGCAAATTATAAGATGCAGCGGCTGACATCATGTTTTGGAGGAGAACCTGTGCTTGTTTGCGCTCTTCTGAATCGATAGCGTAGGGTAAAGCAACGATGGCTGATAAATAGAACTGTCCAGTTTGGCCATTAAACTGGGGAGATATTTTTGTGTTGCTATACAAGTATGACCTTCTGATGTGGATTAGCAACCTTGATGTATGCTCCATCTGTATGCTGCTCTAATGTTTGGTTTAATGAGTCTGCTTTGGCCTTACAAGCTAGGCTTTAAAATTAGCAGAGTGGATTGTCTTGTTAAAGCACTCCAGTTTATAGATGGGACCCATACAGTAGATGGTATAGAATCTGAGCGGTGGTCAACCAACAGTGTTCAGGAGCCCAGCAGGGCACTGTGTAATTGGTGGTAACCCACCCACCACAGGGACCTCCAGCAGCCACCCCCCCCCCCCCCCCAGAGGAGATTCAGATCCCCCAACTCGGAGGAGGGTGCGTAATTGTGCGCCCCCATAAACCGACAGTGACGCGTACAGCGTTGAGCATGGAGATGCGCAAATCAGCCATTTCAAAACAGAGAGCAACTGGGGTAAAATAAAAAAAGATTAGTTTCATATGCCTTACGGGTATCTATCTATAGCGGGGTTTTTTCTTCATTATTTGCATTTAAGCAGAAAATTATTGATGGCTAACATGAATGTCTGTTGGAAAAAGTTAGAAAAAGTACCGGAAATTATATTTGCATAATGCCATTTGGAAAGTGATTCGGAGATGCTTCATGACTTTTATAAATTATGATTAGACTTTGGTGACAGTATAATAATTGAAGTAGACTCAGAATCAATTTTGAAATGCGCCCACTCCATCAGGATTTTAAATGGGAGGATGTCCGTGCAATCACATTTACCCAAAGATTATATCAGCTTAATGTTCATTATAGTCATGTATTTATTCACCAAAACATTATGATAAAATTAGCTTTTTGGAAATAATATTGTCAACTATTCTACATCCTGCTGATGCTTAGCAGTTAGCAGTATTACATTTTAAAAGAACAATTTTAGGACTATGTATACGGTTGTCAATTTGCTTGTAGAATGGTTTCCAAAGAAAAAAAAACCCACATTTACATGTATTGCCATATACTGCCATGCAAAATATGTATTATTAAAGTGATAACATTGTATTGTTAGTAGCATACCTTTAAGGCTGCTGTCATCTTCATTCTGGTTTTTGACTTGGATAATATTGCAAATAATCCAGAATCCTTCTGCTTTAAAAAAAAGAAAAAAAAGAAAAAGTCAAACATGAAATGAAAATTTGAGATCCACTGAGCAGTGATTGGGGTTTCACACTGAACTCTGCCACCGTGACCATGCAGCTCTGAGTCATAGCGGTTTAATTGAAACCTTGTACCGATCGGCAACATTGATGAAACGGGCCGTCCGGTTAGATAATTTTCGGCTCCTGCTTAAATAGACTTTTTGTTGAATTTGTGAGAAAACAAGTCCTTGGCAGTCTTCAGGTTTTCTTTCTTTTATATGACACTGTATTACATGAAAGTGGTGTTATCTACCTATGTGGATATATGGACACCCCAGAGCCAAGCCGCCCTGAGTCATTTTACAGTGTTGGCATGGTTGAAATCATGGAACTAATTTGCTTTGTAGAGGATCAGGCTACAAAGTAATGCTCTATTTTAGCATTCCTGGCAATACTTACAGCCATGAATACAAAGCCAGCATTTGAATATTGTGTGCCAACATTTTTTGGCTGTTCTTGTTTATTTTGTCTAACTTATCTTGCAGACAAAATAAAATAAGAACATGACCTCTTGCCCTGAAAACACTTTTCAAAGCAATTCTAATGTGACCTACTCACAAAAGTAAATAGACTTTTCTTTTAAATAGTGCAATTAGTTTTCATTCAAAGCCCCATACTCATTTGCTTAGTTTCATGTTGGCAATGGCTTCCAGTTAATCATGTAGCATTTCTCTTTGGGGAAACCTTGTTAAGAAGAGTACTGTTTCAGGCATTCACTCTACCATCTGGATTACATATGATACTGTATGTGTGGCTCAATATATAACATGCCTATACCATCTATCAAATGGTACATTTACGTACATATGCTCTACCAGGGGTGCCCAACCCCCAGACTTAAAGGACCACAGGGTCCGATTACACATATTTGTGTAATCTACTGCTTTAAGTGATTCATCCTCTAGGACCCAGGGTTGCCACCTGTGCTGTACCAATAACTGCCATATGACTGCCGGAAGTCAGCAGAAGTGTTAGCAACGAGTTCAGCAGAAGTGTGCTTGCTGTGTAATGGGGTCCAAGTCATAAAACAGCCTGAGAATGGGATTGCTGGATTTGTAAGTAAAAAATTGTACATAAGATATTTTATATATCTTGCGGTTAGTGTAACTCAATAAACTTTTGCGTGGTACTGAAACCCAGAGCTTGCTGTTTTTGTGCTCTCGCTCAATACCCCTCGTATGTTTGGTCACACGTTACACAATGTATATACTTTAAGAACTTTCTGGAAGCATATACAGTACAAGGTAACGTATGATACACCAACACATTGATAAAATGCTCAAAATCTACTGAAATGAATTTATGGTGACATAATGCTAATGCTAACAATACCAATAATTTTAGGCGAAAATACAATCCCCAAATGGTGGATACCACTAGTCAATCCTACAGTAAGCACATGTTATGTACATGAATTAGTTCCAATTCAATTGATCAAGTAATACCAGTAGTCACATTTGGATGATGTTTCCAGAATTAGAATATCCAGTAAAGTAATATTAAGTTGCTATGTCCACAGAATGGCCTGGAAGCCAGATTTCATTTTCCCAATGACTTATGTTAATTATGTCACTAACCTATGGGAGCATATTGCATTCATTCTGAAATATTACTTTCAGCTCACTGTGTCAAAGTTCCACTGCCTTTTCAAGTAATTATGAGAAATAATCTCCATAAAAGATCTTGTAATTGGAAAACATTTCATAATTTTGAGAAATGATCTTGTGTTTTCAAGTAAAAGATCTCGTAATTATGAGATAAGATCTTGTAGTTACATGAAAGGAGTCCCCCAAAGGAAGTCCCCCATCGTAAATTTGTTGTAAAATGTCAACCTTTTTGGCTATAAAATCTCCAACAGTTTTTGCCAAAGCGTTACAGTCTCAGCGTGTGTATTGAAAATGCTACTGTTTCGTTACACAGGCAAAGAAATGCTGTGTTTTATGAAAGCCTAATAAACTATACACCATTGGAAACGTAATGTCATTAACTAAAATGCTTCAGTTGTTACTTCAATACCATGCCACAAGCCGGTTCTAGGTTCAGCTGACGTTATACTGTATTTTTTGCTCACGGATGGGGATCTCTCCTTTACTGGACAACAGGATTAACGATACTAGTCAGAGAAGTTTGTACGTGGGCTCTTCTTGTTCCAGAGAGCCTATACAAAACGTAGGTAGTCGCATTACCCAGAAGTAGAAGTGTGCAGCGGTGAGATGGACAACAATGATAATTCCTCCAGAGAAATTCGAAGTAAACAATGGATATTCTTTCGATGTTTCTCAGAGATTTCACACGTTTTTAGAATTGCATTTATATACATTTGTTTTGCTGGACCCTTGCTGTGAAAAGGACACTGACATTACCTTACTTCGTGTAGTATCTTAAACAGGTAAGAGAATGGTAATATTAAAATAATAAAACTGTGAGTTACTATAGTGATTGAAAATTGCGCTGTTAAAAACAGAATGCAGAAAAACCCACTATGAGACTTGTAGGGTTTGTAAATGCTCATCTGCTGGTAATAAATATTACCAGTCTAACAGTTCTGTTCAGTTTGAACTTATCTGTTGAAAAAACAAAAACAGTAATTAAGGCTGCGTGCTCGTCAATGAACATATTAACTGAAGTCACGGAGCAGTCACGGCAAAGTAATCTAGTTGAAATTCGAGGAAAACTGAAGATAACATTTGTTTGAAGTACTGCGTAAACTGCAATGATGGACTAGTGCATTTAATCGCTTCATTGGTCCATCACTGAGAGAAAGAATGTTGTTGGAATCAGAGCAGTCGCATTACTAAAAAGAAAATAGGGTTGTGTGCGTCCATTTTTATTCATTTACAGTTTATTTGTTTTGGTACAACCTGTTGAGGATTAGGAGGTTTCAGCCTTTCATGAAGGGCCTGTTGTCACTGACAACGGGACGACATGGCTCAGGCAGTAAGAGCAGTTGTCTGGCAGTCGGAGGGTTGCCGGTTCGATCCCCCGCCCGGGCTGTGTCGAAGTGTCCCTGAGCAAGGGACAAATTACCCCCAAATTGCATGGCAGCCAATCGCTGTCGTTGTGTGAGTGTGTGTGTGAATGGGTGAATGAGAAGCATCAATTGTACAGCGCTTTGGATAAAGGCGCTATATAAATGCCAACCATTTACCATTTACAACAGTACCGTAATGAGGGAGGGGTGTCAAACAACTGACAAGGATAGAAGGTTTGATCCCAGCACCTTCCGGAATCTACATGGTTGTACTCTGTCTCTCAGAATTTGTCATTATGGTTAAAATGCCAATACAAATTGAGACCTTAGAATAAGGTTCTAGTTGACATTTTTAACAAAAATGAGTTGGTGTCATACATATTAGGGCACTACATGTTTTATACAAAAATGCTGTTTAAAGGTATGAAAAGAACACAATACGCTACATTTAACAGGTAGCATCTGCTTGGAGGCCGTTCACTTTTGAATATTTGAAGCTCAAACTCACAGTGTACGCTATGTTAGGGTTGACAGTTACCAGTCAAAACTGCCAAAAAATCATTTTCTGTCAGCTGCATGGAATTTAAAATCTGATTCAATATTTCTCCATGTACACTCACCGAGCACTTTATTGGGGACATATTACACCTACTTATTCATGCAATTATCTAATCAACCAATTGTGTGGCAACAGTGCAATGCATGCAATCATGTAGATATGGGTCAGGAGCTTCAGTTAATGTTCACATCAATCATCAGAATGGGGAAAAAACTGTGATTTAAGTGACTTTGACCGTGGAATGATTGTTGATGGCCGACAGGGTGGTTTCAGTATCTCAGAAACTGATGACCTTCTTGGATTTTCACGCAGACTAGTCTCGAGAGTTTGCAAAGAATGGCGCAAAAAACAACAAAACAAATCCAGTGAGCAGCACTTCAGCAGATTGTCAGGTTTGGGGGACAGAGAAACCAAGCACAGATTTAGGGGTGATGAGAAAATGGCAGATTTAATGAGAGGGAAGATCCAATATGTAATCCAAAAACAGGCAATGGTCGTAATCCAGGCAGACTGGTACATACGGAGCAGGCAGAGCGTAATCATGAAACAGGTTCAAAAACCAAGGAAAGTCAAAACGGGAATGCAAAAATCGGGGCACAGAAAAACAGACACAGCATATGGAGTAGCAGAAAAAGGCTAGAA
The DNA here is from genome assembly GCF_963514075.1 of Conger conger. NCBI lineage: Eukaryota > Metazoa > Chordata > Actinopteri > Anguilliformes > Congridae > Conger > Conger conger. The sequence goes on from NC_083769.1 coordinate 9,855,718, forward strand.
CCAGGGGAAAGGAATACAAGGGCAGAAAATGGGGCAAGCTAGGCAGGGCATGGGAGTGAGGTCTAACAAATAACATCAGGTGAGACACATGAAAGGGCAATCATACAATGACGAGGGAGGAACGAAAGCCCGGGACTAATCACTCCCTACTCCCCAGCTAGACCACTCCGGTCTGCCAGCTCTGGTCGCTTAATGGTTCCCTCACCATGAGCACCTGGCGGTCGAGCTGCACGTTCACCCCTGTTTTCCGTTCTGGTTCCTCAGTGATGGAATGACTTGCCTACCACTCTCAAGACAGCAGAATCCCTCCCCCTATTTCGACGCAGACTAAAAACACACCTTTTCAAACTGTACCTTAGTCCTCCCTCCTGATTCCCCCCCACCCCCCTTTCCGATATCCCTAACCCAAAAAATAAAAATATATAATTGCACTTATGATGACTGTATGTTGTTTAGAACAGCACTTCATGTGTATTTTACTAGTTATGGATGAGATGCTTTAACTTGTGGAAGAACCTATGCACTCTTGTAAGTCGCTTTGGATTAAAAGCGTCTGCCAAATGACTAAAATGTAAATGTAAATGACTGGATTCACATAGACACACATATAATACAAATGGCTCCGGACTAGGGAGTAGACAATTTCTCAGAGTTAAGGAACGTAGTGATGGGGGAGAGCAGGTGTGAACACTTTGCTGAATTAAGGCAGGCAATTTATAGATAGAACAAGGAGGCGGAGTTATAGAACAGTGTAGAAGTAGAGATAAAGTTAGTCTGTTTGTTTTACGTGATTTAATGACAAATTACCCAAAACTAGTGACTGTTAGTTAATTAGTTAGACAGACAATTAGTGTGTTAATATAATTAGTACTGTACAAAATCTATGTTAGTTGTGATTAGTAGATTAGTGCTACCTACAAACATGAATGGAGAAAAAGCAGGAAGTAAGAAAAACAAGACTGAAAAGGAATCGTGGGAAACCGGAAATTTCCCAACCACCCGAATAGTGAATCACACAGACAGGGAAGTGACTTGGGCTCAGAACTACATAAAGACACAGACATCACAGGGGAAGTGCAATGAAACTGGAATGTAAACAGAAAACCAGACAAGAATATGAAAAAGAATAAATATACAATAAGGAATTAAACTAACAGACAGAATCCAGGATCATGACACAGACTGGTCATAGCTGACAGGAAGGTGATAGTAACATAACTCTAAGTGGATAGGCTACAGCAGTAGAAGTCTAAAAATAAGTCTAAGAAATACCTAATAAAGCGCTCACTGAGTGTATATGCGCAGCATGTTGCCTGGTGGCTAAGGTGCATGACTGGGACCTGGAAGGTTGGTGGTTCAAGCCTTGGTATAGCAACGATAATATTTGCACAGCTGTTGGGTCCTTGAGCAAGGCCCTTAATCCCACATTGCTCCAGGGGGGGTTGTCCCCTGCTTTGTTGAATCAACTGTAAGTTGCTTTTGATGAAAGCGTCAGCTAAATAACTGTAATGTAATATTAAAAACTGATATGCCTGCTTCCAAGAAATTGTCCCTTAAAAACGAAGGTGGAAAAATCACCGACTATAGGCTTTCACTGCTGCTATATGAAAACATAAAGAGATAAATCAGAACTGTATGCTTTATTTTTAGTTCTGTACTCCAAGAATATCAGTAGGTTATAACCTAAGAAGTATCTAATTCTCAGAGATACTATCTCCCAATGCAAATAATTCTGCTTGTATATCTATTAGATTACTCAGCCTGTCCTTTTTCCACACTGCATTTCATAAGGCCACATTTTTTATTATTATTATTATTATTATTATTATTATTATTATTATTATTATTATTATGACAACATCCTTTTCTCGTAATTCCGAGATCTTTTTCTGGAAATGACGAGATCCTTTTCTCATCGTTTCGAGAAAAGAGCTCATAGTTACGAGAAAAATATCTCATAATTACTGCATAGTCATTTCAAAAAACATTTTTTAAAATTGAATGTATGCAATACGCTTCTGTACAAACCCCAATCAATGAAAAACAAAATCAAGATTGTATTTTAGGCCGTTGAGCTTCCACTACGAACTCCCCGGCTTTCAATGGAAACGTAAACACGGCCTTCATTATACGTATTAAACCGCTCACGCTAAGATGCTTCTCCTATTTGGCTAATCTCCCGCTAGAATCCGCTGGATGGCCTGGGCTTTTGAGAAATCCTGAAAGTGTAGTTAGTGCATGTCATTAAAAGATTACGGGAAATAAACCTGGTGCGGGATTCACGCGCAGGGTTCGAGAGCGGGGGAGAGGGGGCACAAACCGCAGGCGCGTCGGCGCCCGTGAGGCAGGGATTAGATGTCGGCGCGCGGCTGTTTGTGCTCCGGCTGTAATCTGTGGAGGCTGAGGGTGCGCACCGTCTCCTCCCCTCCATAGGGCCTCTATGAATAGATATTTCCCCTGCCATTATCATTTTTAATATCCTTATCAAAATGCAGCTTCATTCTCGCTCTGAAAATCATGCTGTTTCTGGAGGCGGGTAATTTACAGGAAGTGCCTGGATGCGCATTGTCTAAAGTGTGTGCGTGTGTGTGTGAGAGTGTATGTGTGATTGTGTGGGGGGGATCTGTGTGTGGGTGTGTGTGAGTGTGTTTGTGCATGCTTGGGTGTGTGTGTGTGTGAGTGTGCCTGTGAGCATGTGTGAGTGAGTGTGCATGCATGTTTGTCTGTGTGTGTGTGTGTGTGTGTGTGTGTGTGTGAGTATGCATCTGTGTGTGCATGCTTGTGTATGTGTGCATGCGTGTTTGGCTGTGGATGTCTGCCTGCATTTGCATGTGCATGCTTGTGTGAGTGCGTGTGTGCACTTACCAACTACCTATCTACACATCCAAGAGGGGACATAGAAACCAATACAGGACATTTTCTTGGTCCCCTCTTGGCAAATGCTTAAAAGCATGTGCTATTAATGTAAACAATGAAATGTTAGGATACAGAGACGAGAACAGAATACAATGCTAAAATAGCAGTCTTAAGACTTTAAATAGTCTTCCTCTGTATTTATATACAAGCAGTGAGCAATTTATTAGGTAGACCTGTACACCAGCATGTTAATGCAAATATTTAATCAGCCAATCATCTGGCAGCAACTAAATGCATAAAAGCATGCAGACATGGTCCAGAGGTTTAGCTGTTGTTCAGAACAAATGCCAGGATGGGGAAGAATTGTGATCCAAGTGACTGTGACCGTGGAATGATTGTTGGTGCCAGACAGGGTGGTTTGAGTATCTCAGAAAGGGCTGGTCTCCTGGGATTTTCGTAACCACTAGTATTTAAAGTTTACAGAGAATGGTGCTAAAAAAATTAAAGAAACATCCAGTGAGCGGTTGTTCTGCGGGCAAAAATGCGTTATTAATGAGAGAGGTCAGAGGAGAAGAGCCAGACTGGTCAAAGCTGACAGGATGGTGACAGTAACGCAAATAACCACACACTACAACAGCGGTACTCAGAAGAGCATCTCTGAACACACAAAGCATCATATCTCTAAGGGGCTAGGCTACAGCAGTAGAAGTCTAAAAAATAAGTCTAATAAATACCTAATAAAGTTCTCTCTGAGTGTACATTGCTATATTGTATTATTTCTTGCTCTTTACTGAAACCTTATGGATGCACTGCAGCAATGTTGTCCGGGGATCTCTTGAAAATGCAGTTTATCTCAACGGAAGATAAAGGATAAATACAGAAATGCAAGAAGTAGCGAAGAGTAGCGAAATTGACAGACGAGGAGGGATGATCAGGGCTCAGGAATCCCCCTGTCGACGGAGCCTCACCCAAGAGGCGCAGCAGCTCCGAGACGTGCGGATGGAAACGGGGGTTCATTACGGGGGGGGGGGGGGGGGGGTGGGAGGAGCGGTGGCGGGGAAGCCATCATGGTTCCGCACGATACTGGGCAGCGGCAGGACCAGTCCCTGGTAGCCTAACACCGAACTGTACGCTTTGTGAATGAAGCAAAATCACATCAAACGCAAATAGCTGCGCAACAAGACTTGGAGCGATGTTAGCTCAGGAGGTAAGAGCGGTCGTCTGGTAGTCGGAGGGTTGCCTGTTCGATCCCACCCTGGGTGTGTCGAAGTGTCCCTCAGCAAGACGCCTAACCCCCAATGGCTCTCTACGAGCTGACTGGTGCCTTGCATGCCAGCCTATCTCGGTGTGTGTGCGTGGTGAACGGGTGAATGAGAGGCATCAATTGTAAAGCGCTTTGGGTAACGGCGATATATAAATGCAGTCCACTTACTTTGACTGGCAGACAATTATGGGGAGAGTGGGGTGGGTGGGGGGTGAACCTATGGGGACCTTTTAATGAAAAAGTGAAAAGTGTTGTGTGAAAACTAATAAGAGCAAGTGAAGTTACACATTAATTGGACATGAAATATGACGTAGAGCAGCTAAACATGTTGATGTGCCACTGCTTGGTGACCTTGCCCGTCATGTTGTTTGTGCCCTGGCCTAATCACTAGGGTGTGTCTGACCAAAATCTAAATCTGGGCTAGTCTCTCCCGTTGTTGGGAGTGCTTGGCTTCTCTGCACTGAAGCACTACTGTGCTGCGCCTGTTTCTCTCCCTGACCCGGTTTCCTGAGCTTAGCTGCAGCTTCAGATGGATATCCTGCTCCGGACAGCTTGTTTTCGCTCTGTTTTGGGGTCTGTGATGCATTTGCGTTAATGTTTGCCCTGCTTACCTCCTCAAAACATCCAAAAAAACCAGGAAGGATTTCGGTTTTTGGTCTATTGTCTTATTGTGCTTACAACAGATGCAGTGTACAAAACTTAATTCTGTAGTATAGAATCAGTTGAATGTGTTACTGCACCCAACTATTTTTAACATAGCATACTGTAACACAACATATTGTAATATATCAGCCCAGCAATGCTCAGGAATTGAGAGAATTTACATGAAGCATATCTCTCACATGGATCAAAATTGGAACCAATTGAGTGATTAACCTCCATTTTTAGTTCATATTTTCCAGTGTTGGTTCCCTGTAAATAAGTAATAATAGATTTTTCAGTAAAAAAAATTATTTTGGATATCTGTAAGATGCTTTGTCTCTTGGCAATAGATAAGGCGACAAATGCTCCGGACGAGCTGGTTGGTGCCTTGCATTTGCTGTTGGTGTGTGAGTGTGTGTATGAATGGGTGAACGAGAAGCATCAATTGTACAGCACTTTAGATAAAGGCGCTATATAAATGCCAAACATTTACCATTCCGTGTGGAAAACGGTATGCTAATTGTGTCTTAACACAAATCTTCTTTGATCATTCTACAGAAATAATTACTGTCAAACATGGATGTAATTGTGAGTGGGTAGTTGCAGATATCTCAGAATGATTGGTATTGCATCACAATTAGTGGGATATTGTAGCTGGCTTTTCAAGTTAATTCATTGGCTTTAAAGTACAGATTGTTTGAATGATGCATCCATTTAAATGGGAAACACAGAAACAATGAATGCAAGAATATTATAATGCATGCTTCATAATAGGTAACTGACGCAGTTACCATTTGAACTGTGGTTACATATAGTTTGTGCGAATGTATAGCTTGCTGTATGTTTCAGTGGCCAATGGCAGTTTTCTTTCTTTCTTTCTTTCTGTGCACACAGCAACAGTGCCCTACGTCACTGAAAAAAAGAAAAGAAAAAAAGCTGAGTTCAAATACCCGGGGGGAATAGAGATGGAAAATTAAAAACCCTTGGCGAAGGAATATATTATTCCGACCTTAAGCAAATCCTATTGTATGAAAACAAGATACCAGTGAGAGGATTTGTGGAGAGGAGGCCACATATTGTACATGGATATTCAGCAGTTGACATTCTCATTGGGACACATCAATCTCGTGGCACTGTGTCACCGTTAAAGAGCACCATTCCACATGAAAGATACACGGGGGGGTTTGAAAGGCTACAGCTGAAGGGGTGGTGGAATGTTGTTTTAATTGGCATCCGACTGTTTGCATTAACCGTTAACTGTGCTAACACAATTTGTGCAAGTGTGAAAAACAACATTGTTTTTGGATGAAACGACTCCGGAAAGAAACCGGGTTTAAAATTATCTTTAAAATGAACAGCTTCTTGCTATTTATTCATTATCAGTGCAACAACTCAAGGTGTGTAAACCACAACAGTTGTTAAGGCAGTGCTAATGAGGAGACAAGGATGTTAAGGCAAAACCTGCATATCACCTGCAAAACATTACAAAAACGTGGTACAATACTTTTTATACATTTTTATTAGCTTTTCTCATTCAAAGGATATGCGTGTGTATTTTACAGCCCAGCAGGCAGAGGTTTGGACATCTCATCGACTTTGTTGGGGCTTCAGTTGAGTAGCAGGGGTGGCTGGTATTTGAGGAGATGCTGTCATCCACGTCAAATCAAATCCGTCACTGGGCAACACATGAGCCAATAGTGTAGAGCAGCTGGCCCCATGTTGGCACTGGCATGGTCCATCTTTAAGGACATTCCAACCCATGAAATGTTCCTTCTAGAAGCTGGAAGTACAGGTTAGGAACTACCAATCTTTCCTTTGAGCAAGAAAACGACTCTTCCTTTGCGGAAGTATTTTTTTGGAAAGTCTGAGGTATATGATCAACCTTTCCCCATCCGCCACGTCTGTAACCGACGTGACTTCCAACTGACGTTTGAAGGAGCAAAGACAATCCATTTGCCTAATTCACGTTTTCTCGATTTCTTCTTGTCTTTTCTAGCCTCCTTTTCTTGCTTCTCTCGATGGGTGGAGTATAAAAGAAAAAAGAGGAGAAAAAAACTATTGAAAGGGGCCCAGTGTCTTAATTGAATGAGTTACTCAGCAGGTCTAAAAGCACAAGCTTTAAAGCAAATATCCCAAAGATCCACATCTGTTTTTCACAGTGTTCCTTCACTCTTTGAAGTGCACCATTCCATAAATATTAGGCAAACGATTTCAGAAAATGCATATTTGGACCATGGACCTTGTAAAAGTTAGGCACAAAGGACCTGAATGCAAATCTAAAAAAAACAAAACAAAAACAGTCGCTGGCTGGAGTTGAATAGCAGAGAAAATTCTTTCAAGTAAATCAGCCTGGGTTATTTTCAAACATTATCATTCTTTTATTATTAGATAGATGATGCATGGTAATTGGACCATAAACCGTTCATAATTTTACAGTCCTGGGTGACCTTTCGGCAATCGATGGACATTGGGGGGCATCACATGGACATGTGTGTATCACACAGTGATTGAAGGTGAGTTCACAGCCATATGGACTGCATATGCTGTCTCACAAAATTCAAATATATAATAAAAAATATAACTGTTCAAATATCTGATCAAATCACTGATCACATATCGCTCCTTTCAAACATATCCTTTTTTTTAATTATCCAGCAGATAGATAATGTGCAAAAATGCAATGGAGGGTGGAAATGATAATTCATTATGATAATGTATGGGGGTGGAAATTGGTTTATTTCTAGAATATGTACTCAAATAATCATCTTTTTATGTTTGTCCAAGTTGATGTTTTTCCAAGTATAAAAAAATTATTTTAACTGCATTGTATTTGGACGAGCAGTTATTCATATTTGAAGAAATGCATGTTAAATATTATACATTGTGACAATTCATGGTCATGTATATCATATACTGGTCCTTTCTCAGTCAATTCATGGCAAACATCCTCTACGCCTCGCAAAAACTGTACATTTGCCAGTCCCACTAATATTCACAGTATGTTAAACACAATTGGTCTCCCATGGATTTGATCAAACTATAAAAGCAATAAACCAAGAAATCTCAAAATAACATTGTGTGCTTACAAACCAGAATCGTACCCGAGTGCATGTGGCATTAGACCTTTGGGTCCAAACAGAAGTATGCCCTCAATATGCTGGGCTTTATTTGTGATATGCATCAACACACTTTGCTTGATCTGGAAATTCCCAAATGTCCAAAGCAGTATCTACATTTGCAAGATATATGACTTTGTATTTGGAAAAGTAGCCGTTAGTCAGTGAGTGCATAACTTTAACCAGGTGTGTTGGTATCGCTGCGGGCCGTTCCTCTAGATGCTATTTTGAACAGCTGAGGTTAGAGCCTGAGCTAGTTTGTTTTATCGGTGTGTGTTAATCACTGATACTGGTTTGCTACCTGTTAGTGATTGATCAATTGTTTGGATAGCACAGGAATTTGTCAGTAAATTAGTCGTGATTTGGTATTCCTTTCAAGCAATCTTAGCCAATTGAACTAGGTATGCTCAGAGCAACGCTTGCTTCTCCTTCTCTCACACTCCCCGGCCATCTGGCCGATAGCGGTGGTACTGGTTTGTTAATTTCCCCCTCATGGACATTCTCTGTTCTCCCCCTCTCTGACCTTTCCATATCCACTTTCGAATACCATTCTGTTGCAGTATCCTACCCTACTAACCTTTTTATTGCAGTTGTCTATGGTCCTCCAGGGCTCCTGGGAAGTTTCCTTCCTCAGCTCCTTCCCTGAGGATGGCACCCCACTGATTCTCCTCGGAGACTTCAACATCCACCTTGAAGCCTCCCAGGCTGCTGCCTGCCACTACTCCACTCCTTCGACCTCTCCCTGCAACACTCTCCTCCAACCCACAAGGTGGGCAATGTCCTTGACCTTGTCTTCGTGAGGAACTGCTCATGCTCCAATTTCATGGTTACCCCTCTGCATACATCTGATCACCACTTCATCTCATTCTCCCTCTCTTTTTCTCCCCATCCTCCCACCCGCACTTCCTCAGCCCGCCGTAACCTCCACTCCCTCTCAGCCTCTTCCTTCCCCACCACTGTCACCGCCTCTCTCCCCCCTCTTGAAAACTTCTCCAAACTCCCCACTGACTCTGCATCTGCCACCCTCATTTGATCTCTCTCCTCTGCCTTTGACTCTCTCTGTCCCCTTGTCTCAAAGCCACCTCACATGTCCCCTGCCAGTCCATATCTGACACCGTATGCACCTCCAGGGCCAGCCTCCGCGCAGCAGAGAGGAAGTGGGGAAAATCCAGAGACCCATCAGACCTCACAACCTACCAGTCTCTCCTGGCGGCATTCTCTTCTGCTGTCACTGCCGACAAAGTAAAATACGATCAACACAAATTCACAACTCCACTTCTAAACCCTGGAAACTGTTCTCTATTTTCTCCTCTCTCCTCAGCACACCTCTGATGTTCAACTCCTGCTCTCCCACCGCCCTACAACCTGTGCCCTTGACCCTATCCCCTGTTCTCTCCTCCAGACTATCACACCTGACATTCTCCCATTTGTCACCTCCCTTGTCAACTCCTTTCTGTCTTCTGCCTGTTTTACATCATCCTATAAGAGGGCCCACATCACACCACTGCTAAAAAAGCCGACTGTATCCCTCCATCATCCAGAACTACAGCCCGGTATCTCTTCTTCCTTTTCTATCTAAAACAGTCGAATGAGCTGCTTCTAATCAACTTTCTTCTTTCTTTTCTAAAAACAACCTGCTAGACCCCCATCAGTCTGGCTTCAGACCTGGCCACTCGACGGAGACCGCGCTCCTCTCTGTCAGTGAATCACTCCATGCCGCACAAGCAGCCTCCCTCTCCTCTGTCCTCATTCTTCTAGATCTCTCTGCTGCCTTTGACACTTTGGATCACTCCCTCTTCCTGTCCTCCCTGTCAGCAACAGGAATCTGTGGCACAGAACTTTATCGGGTCCTACCTCTCTGGTCGCTCCTTCCAGGTTTCCTGGGCTGGTACGGTATCGACACCTCGGCCCCTTGCCACAGGACTTCCCCAGGGCTCAGTCCTTGGCCAGCTTCTTTTCTCTCTTTACACTCGTTCCCTTGGCCCTGTTATCACTGCACATGGTCTTTCCTACCACTGCTATGCAGACGATACCCAACTCTTCATCTCATTCCCACCATCTGACACAGGTTTCAGCCTATATCTCTGCTTGCCTGAGTGACATCCAGAGCTGGATGGATGACCACCATCTAAAGCTCAACCCAGGTAAGACTGAAATGATATTAATTCCTGCTATTACCTCTCCCCATCTGGATTTCTCCATTTCCCTGTGCAAGGAACCTCGGCATGGTGATGGATAGCAGACTGTCCCTCTCCGAGAACATTGCGGCGGTGACCCGGTCATGCAGGTTCTTCCTATACAACATCCGGAGAATCCGCCCCTTTCTCACCCCCTACTCGACCCAGCTCCTGGTCCAAGCGATGGTTTTGTCCCGCCTGGACTACTGCAACACCCTCTTGGCTGGCCTCCCAGCATCCGTCATCAGACCCCACCAACTTATCCAGAATGCAGCAGCTCTTCTGGTCTTCAACCTTCCCAAACACTTGCATGTCACCCCCCTGCTTACTTCCCTCCACTGGCTGCCTGTCATGGCTCGCATCAAATTCAAAACATTGGCGCTAGCCTTCCAAGCAGTTAAGGGGTCAGCTCCAGTTTACCTCCAAAAAATCATCAGACCCTTCACCCCTGGCAGACCTCTTCGTTCGGCTACCACAGGCCGCTTGGCACCTCCCCCTCTCCGAACCTCCACCTCACGCTCACGACTACTTTCTGTTCTGGCTCCACGGTGGTGGAATGAACTCCCCGTGGAGGTCAGAACAGCAGAATCTCTTGCTATCTTCAAGCGCAGGCTAAAGACGCACCTCTTCAAGCTGCACCTTTCCCTGTCCCTCCCTACCTCCCTGTAAACCTTAATTGTTTTGTCTTTACCTGTGATATTTACTTGTGTATTAGGATGTTTTATTGTTCATGCATTTGCGTGTTGCGGTACTACGATTAAAAAAACTAAATAAAATAAAATAATTCCAATGATCAAATAGGCCCTGGTCCTTATCTTCATTGTGCAGGTAGCAGTTGAAATTGTACTTCCCTCTAGGGTCTTTCCGCGCACTTATCCCTGGTATGGGTATGCACTTTGTTGTACGTCGCTCTGGATAAGAGCGTCTGCCAAATGCCATGTAATGTAATGTAATGTACGTTAAAAATGACCCAACAGCTATTAAGCTTTCCCAAATTTAAGTAAAAGTCTTGCCTTTCTGATACAGAAAAAGGCAACGTGAATGCTGATTGTATGTAAACACGTTTTTCTATCACGGTCCTGGATAGGCCCATTGAAGTTCTTGTTGCTTTCATTTCATGGCAAGGAAGTCAATTGTAGAGATACAGAAAATTCAATGAACGTAGAGTCGATTGCAATCAAAATTCGTCCTCAACTTTGACTCAGAATTACATGGGAGTATTGTTGTTCCTTCGCAAACTCAATTTAGAGAGTTCAGTCATTACCAAGCTAAGAAAAAACGCTTTTTAATTAACCCAACCTTAGCTCACCTTTAATTCTCAGTATCAATAAACATTCTGACTTGCTTGATAAAGAAAACAAACGCATCTTAACATGAGCATTTAATGATCTGTTAACTGTTAACTGTCAACTGCAGCTGAACATTTTGTCATGTTGTTGCCTGGCTGTAAAATGCTTAAATGTAAGTTTATTAGTTTTATTAGATTTGTAAATAAAAGCACTCTTTGGGGCTGCTTGGTGGCTCAATCAAGTAAGGCACTATGCTGATCTGGACTGTGCTAGTTTGGGACACAATGTAGGTTTGGCTCATTGTCATTTCCCTTTAATTATTTTTTCGTTTTCAACCAAATGGTTAGTTTTAGTGGCGCTTTTGCTTATTAGGAGCTACTGATTGTCTGTAATACATTTTTTTACCTGTATTCATATAATTAAGCACAATGTGAATATGAGACCTTTATTCTGCATAATCCATACAAATCTGTTATACGGTAGATAGACTGTATTTATCTAGCGCTTTTATCCAAAGTGCTGTACAATATGTGCTTACCATTCACCCATTCACACACCAAAGGCAAAAGGCTGCCATTCAAGACACCGATCAGCTCATTGGCAGTTGGAGGTTTTGACCAGGGACACGTGTTGTGTACAACCCAGAGCAGGGGATTGAACCAGCAACCCTCCGTCTGCCAGACGACCGCTCCTACCTCCTGAGCTGTCGTTATTCCGGGATTGGAACTGCTACTAAAAACCTGCATACACAGGGGCCAAACTTGAGAAGAGCAGTGTATTAATGTGGCCGCTTCCTCATGGTGTGCCAGTGGGTCATCCAATGACCCAGGACCAGCACCCACAGGCTACCAGGGTCTGCTCTGGCAACCTGTTAAATGACAGACAATTATTCTGCTCTCACCAAAAGTGTCCCTCGCCACAGGAGATCTTTAATAACACGGTTCCAAAGGTGGGAGAAGAGGAGGGGTGGGAGAGAATGGGAGAAACGCATCAATTAAGATTGGATGGGTTTGGGGGGCGGGGGGAGGATGTAGGTGGTTGATGGGTGAGAGATCTTGCCTGCGGTGTTGTTTACTAAAAAGTCATTAAATTAATGACTAATTTTGCATTTTGTTGGTGCAAAAAAAAAAAAAAAAGGTTGGTGTACAATGCACCGGAGACCACCTAGGAGTTTAATTAAAAAAATGGCATGAATACCAAGCGTAGCAATGCGGGGAAAAAACCGCAACACATGATAGTAATGAGTAATTCAAAAGTGTGATAATAAATAGATACTGAAACGCTTTCCAGTCACTTGAGATAACAAAAGTCCATTTGCATAATTAAAGGAGACTAATCAGAAGGTAATATACCCAGCTGCCCTTTATTGGAAGGGAAGGGAGATGTTGTGAACACTTACACTCCTCCTCCGGGGACTCTTTCAAGCTGCACACCAGGCAGGTTTTTCAAATCCTCCCTTAGATATGAAAATTAACCTTTGTGTGCTCTGTCGCTCCATAAATATTAAAAGCCCAAACTTCCCGCTTTGTGTATGCGCTGTGTGCCTTGGCTTTAAGGGGCGCCGGTGTAGCCGAAGGGAAGATTCGGCAGTGCGAATAAGAGGAGAAGATAAACGGTTGAAGAGTTCTACCGTCATGGATTTGGGATTAATAAATGTAAAAATTCGGAAGGGTCTGGATTCAATCAACATGTCCTTAACTGTGACTCACTGTTTGGATGGTGAATTTTTTTTTTGTAATCACAAAGACAGTTTGGTGAGTTCAACGGTCATCAAACTAAGCTTGCCAAATGATTCTTGTGAAGAAGAAAAAAACGAATTCTTGCATTTAATTATGAAGTAAATAGAAAGACAAATGTTGACTGAATCCAGAGTTTTGGCCATATAATTCTGAGTATCAAAAGAAGTTCATGTTTGATTATACAATATTTTATTGTTAAGGCTTGTTTATTGTTTCATCATAATTTTTTCCTTAAACAGACATTGCGTATTCGCACATCAATCAACACATGTTGCTGGATAAATCTGGTTTTAATTATTTTATTATGTACCTTCAGGCTCAACCATACATGGAGAATGATTGCAATGCAGGACCAGAGATAACCACCCTCAGGCTGGTCAAAACAAGAAAGAACAAAGTAATCAACTTGCCTCCCCTTTGTATAATTCATAAACCAGAAATGAAGCGCTAGTTTACCGACACCATCTGGTGAGTTAGTCGAAGCTAGATCTCTGCAAGGTGAATTAGTTTGCAAAAGTGTCAGATAAGAGGCTGAAATTAATTGTTCCCTCTCTGTAATGAAAGCTGACAGACTGTAATGAAAAACAATCAAATCTCAAAAAACATTTTGATGAATCATGGTAGACAAAAATCCCTCTGCACTCATGTAAATTAAGAGAATCTGGTACACTCTATCTCCTCACACTTTCAGAAACTGTTCTGAATAAAATGAAAAACTGGGTACCTCGAAAACTGGGTAAAATGAAAAATGTATTATTTTCTAGACCTGGATTCTGTAAACCTTCACTCTTCAATGCAATTTTGTCCCTTTTTCCCCCAATAAAACCCTGGTGAGTTCAGTTAATTTTGAGTATTGTCACCCCTATATTTTAATATTAATTCATTTCTATACTAGAGCAAATGTTTGACACATTTTGATTGAATCCAGGCCACGGTTTGGTTCCCATTTCATATTATTTCAGCTTTTTGCTCTTTTGGATTTATGATAAGGACCTAAATAATACGCGTAGAAGTTAAACAGAATCTAGGCCGAAGTTTCTCGTTCGGTCGCACGACGGCACATCGAAGAAACAAATAAATAGCAATTCGTCAGACTTTTTTAAAAATAGGCGGAACGGGAGGTCTTATTCTGGATGAGATGAAAAGGCGGATAAGATTCATGAGAATGGGAATTGTTTAAAATAAAAAAGACGTTTCTTCTCGCCCGCCGCATAAATTTCCGCCCTAATGAACGGTGGTGCGGTAGAACCGCGGGAGAGCCGGCAGCCCACCGGCATTCTATCATTCTTCAAGTTTGAACGAAGCGGCTCCCAGCTCGGAATAATTCCCCCGCCCGTCCGCCGGGAATGCGATTCTTCACCAAAGAAGAGGGGAGTGTGAAAAAAGAAGAGAGAGAGAGAGAGAAAGTCTCCCTCCTCCTCAGGGCTCGGCTGCTGGTTTCCCGGCCTCCCCGGCTGTTTGAAGCGGCCCAGAATGCCCCTCTGCAGACTGCCTGCGGGAGGGGGGCCTGGCGGGGCGGAGTACGGTGGGAGGGGGGCCGTCCGGGGGCACAGGTGGCAAACAGGGGGCGCATTTGAATACGTTAGTCAAAACCTACTTCCCGCCAGTCATCGAGGGAGATGGATTGTGGAGCAGGGAGGGAGTGGGCCTTGCTAGAGGTCAGTGCACAGAGTCGCTGGAGCCAAAAATCTCTCCCTCCTCTTCCCCTTCCTCTCCCCCCCCCGCTCCCTTCTTTTCCTGGCCATGAGCTCACTGATTTATGTCTCTCAGATTCAGCCAATTAACTCAGGGAAGCTGCTCCTGTCTCCTTCTACCCTCAGAAAATCTGTCAAGGTTTGGCAGAGTTGTTTCTTTTTTTTTCTTCTTTTTGTGCCAAAATAGGCATCGTACCACTTCACATGACCATTTATAACTTAAAGTATTAAAACATAGTTTTTTTATGTTGCTAGTCTAGTTCTTTGCTTAGGAGTAAGACAGGGGACCCCTCATGGTTCAAAGAGTAGTGATCTATGAGACCTTCTACTTAGGTGAAAAGCGATAGACAGTGTAACAGGTTCATTATTGTCATAATAAGGGGCAAAGTTACACCTATATGAAGAACTCGGAGGAATTCGGATCAGGATGGATTGCAAAAAGGTCGTGTTTGTCACATCCATGGCACTTCGCAGATTGTGTGTCGTAAAATATTTGGCATTAGTTCAAGGCTAAAGACCCGTCCACCCCAAGAACAATAACTATAATGATAACTATAAATATGTGGTTTTAAAAGTTGTTCTAACTCAAGTGGATGGAGTCCACACGACAGCTATAACGACAACGACAGTGATGAACGATATTGTTGGGATCACTTTCAGAGCTGCATGAACGATAAAACACTGACAGCAAAATCCAACTGAATTTACAGAACATCATGAAAAATGGTAGATGACATAGCCGAGGGACTCTTTACAGAACGTTATCGTTCAGCAGTGTGGACGCTCACATCATTATGGTTATAGTTATGGTTAGAGTTATAGTTCTTGGTATGGATGGTCCTTAACAGTGCTTATGCAAGTCCATCTAACAAGGATTTAAAATATACCTTCAGTGTCATACAGGGGTATTCAAATCTGGCCCAGTAGTACTGCTGGCTTTCTCTTTCTCTTATTCCTGATTAATTAATTAATCAAGAGATGTAACTCACCTTGTGTTCCAGGTTTAATTCAGTCCCGATTAGAGAGAAACAATGAAGCTCAGCTGTACTATTGGCTTTGAGGGCCAGATTTGAGTATCCCTGGTGTAATATGTACTCCGTAATATGAGTTGATTTTGAAATTAGGGGGCTGTTGACTCCATTCCACCTGCCCAGCCAATCACGTGCAGCCATTCCAGCCGCCCAGCCAATCATGTGCAGCCCTCCCGGCTGCCCAGCCAATCACGTGCAGCCCTTCCGCCTGCTCAGCCAATCACGGGCAGCCCTACCGCCTGCCCTGTCACGATCTGGATACTGTGGCAGGCCAGCGTTTGGGTTGCTGCTGTAAGCTTCCTGAGCCGCGAGGCAGAGATGACATCACTTCCTGGGCAGTGTCTCGGCCCTCACAGACGAGCGTTCTCCCAGGACGCACGCCCGACGGCCGCCGCACGTGCTCAAGCCTCCCTCCCGGGCATTTCGCGCCCCGCCACCGCGTAACCACGCCGACCGGGGGGTCAGCTCCGGGGCCGGTGTAATTTTAAAAGGAAATTATCTCCGGGTGATACTTACTGAGAGACGGCTGGAGCGGGAGAGAGGGAGGGAGGGAGGGAGAGAGGGAGGGAAATATCAGAGCTAGTGAGAGGGACATGAGGAAAAATGACTCGCCTTCTTTGCAACTTGTGAGCAGGTTAATGGCAGTGGTCAAGGGGAAGAAATGATACATATCTGGGCTCTGAGATAGAGCGGCAAGCGGGTGAAAATGACATTTTGATAGCTTTTTAACTGCTTTTCCTTGGCTTCGCCTCATTTCTTTAAATGCGTCCGTGTGTGTCGTGGTGGTAAATAGCTTCTTGAGGGGCAGGCCCGCGGATTTCCATCTAATGGGCAAATAATCAGCGAGTAGGTGTCATCCAATGAGTCGGTAACGAGTTTGACGGACAAGTTGAGACTTCCAGGTAAATAACATCGCCCCGTTCCTAAATTCTCTCAATAGACAAATCATAGGTTGAAATACAGCCCTGGGACAGATCCATTTTGAAAAGGAGTGACACAGTAATGAGTTTAACAGGACTGGGAAAATGACAATTTCGACGGCGCTAACTAGCCACAAAGCTCATCTCTTTGTCATCTGTCTCAGAGTATTTTGCAAGCAGACATCACAGTTCAGTTAATAATGAAGTCAGTCATCAACTGACTCGAATGAATCACCAAAGTACAGATTACTGTGGCTGAACACATCTGCAATGAATCAAATGTCTTTTTGCAGTTGACTTGTTTGCACATTTAAGGGAAGGATCTGACATTTCAGATTTGCGGTTATTATGTCATCTCTGATTTGAAAATGGCAAGATAGTGTTTGCCCATGCATTGATTAAGCAGAATATGAAATATGAAAAGAACTGCAGAGCATTATGTGAAATAACAGAAAAATCTTTTGAGTAATTGATGAGCCTTCGCTATGGTTGACTTGGGGGTATTAAAGAACTGAATGCCGGACTTTTTTTGAAGTTCTATTTCGGTCTTCGACAAGATCTTTCATCATAACGTCCCACAGTTTAGCGTGAAAGAAATCAAAATCACTCTCCGACTGCTAGAGTAGCATAAACCAATTTTTCACTTCTTGAGATAGAGCTTTCAGAACGGCTTCACTGCAAAGTGACAGCAGAGTGTTTGATACGCTTTCCTCTGCTGCAGCTGCAATGGCTCAAAAGAAACTTTCAACTGGTGATATAGGCGCAAATGAAGATTTCATCCTGTCAGTATAAAAACATTATTAAGGACAGGTCCTATGAATATACAATTCCAATTTAATGCTAATTTGTTATTTAGCTGACACTTTTATTCAAAGCGACTTACAGTTGATTAAGCTAGGCAGATATGTATTATGAAAGAAAACGTCAACACATTACAGATAATATTATGTGCATTTCTGCACAGGCCTCGATGAGAGATCTATGATTTTATATGTTGTAAAATATGAATAAAGAGCTGTACATACTGAGAAACATTTTTCAGAGGTCTGAATAAACCAAGCTTCCC
The DNA here is from genome assembly GCF_963514075.1 of Conger conger. Lineage (NCBI taxonomy): Eukaryota > Metazoa > Chordata > Actinopteri > Anguilliformes > Congridae > Conger > Conger conger. Next base: position 9,873,512 of record NC_083769.1, read on the forward strand.
TTTCCTGCTTAATGGAGCATGCAAGGTTAATTTGAATGTCTTGTCAGTGTTGGATTACCACTCTCAGTCCAATTTGGGGTTCTTCGCTCTGGTTTTTATTCTGTATTTTCTTATTTTACCTTTTTTAACCAGGTTTATTCACCTGAGAACTGGGTTATCTTTTCCAGTGACAACTTTGGGGAATCGTACTGAGAAGGGTAAGCAAATAAATCAGAAAATAGCGTTTATGTAGAAGCATGATTGTTTATGAAGGGGATATGTCAACATGGGTTTCAAACCATGGCCATAGCCAACTGCAATCACACATATGCCAAAAAGACTGTAGGATTAGACTACTGAGACTACTAAGACCCAGGTCGCTAGTGAAAGGAACCATTTATACTGTAATTGCATCTCCTGAGGTAATGTGACATTCTGTAGCAGATGCTAACTCATATCTCTGAGGCTAAACGTTTACCCGTTACATTACATTACATTACAGGCAATTGGCAGATGCTCTTATCCAGAGTGGCTCACAACAAAGTGCATAACCATAACCAGGGACAAGTGTGCTGAAAACCCTAGAGGGGAGGACAGTTCTAAGTGCTAGAAGTGACCACATAGATACAAGCTTGAAGGATGTACATTAATCTGAGAACAAACCAATCAAAAAGCAACAGTAATTTAAGCAATTACGACGCTAGTAATAATAGCAATACCCCTTGAGCCCTAGCACATAACGCCAAAGCACTACTGCTTCCAGCTTCAGCCTTTACCACCTTATACAAATGGATGGAGAAGTAGTTACATCGAAACCAAAGGTCTAGGGTAGCAAGACCTGGTACAGCAACTAACAGAATACTTTAAGTCAGTGTGAATCCAGACACTGTAGTCTGGATTCCATCAACCTTTTGCCTGGACCTTTAACGGTGGTTTATTCGTCACAAATGCGGTTTGCTGATTTCTGTTATTGCAATGTAACTCACAAAGCTGTGTTGGTGAGGAAAAGAATGAATACTTCTGTTTAGTCATGAGTCAAAGACACAGAGGAATGCTGATCAAATCCACATCTGCATATAGGCCCACACAATAGGTTTGGGTAAATACATAATGTATGGGTCTGCACACTGCGTTTTGGTCTACTGCATCTTTAAACGCCTGTCAGATGATCCGAACAGATAACACATGATGGAAGTGAATACCATCTTTGTACATGGGCTGTGTTCGAAACCACATACTTAATGAAACCACATAATTAAATGAAAATCAACCTGAAATGTAGTATGGTAGTGTGGTTTCGAACGCGGCCATATTCTTTGTAAACATGGCCTGTAGCGTAGTGGTTAAGGTAAATGACTACGACACGCAAGGTCGGTGGTTCTAATCCCCGTGTAGCCACGATGAGATCCGCACAGCCGTTGGGCCCTTGAGAAAGGCCCTTAACCCTGCATTACTCCAGGGGAGGATTGTATCCTGCTTAGTCTAATCAACTTTATATCACTCTGGATAAGAGCGTCTGCCAAATGCCAATAATGTAATGTAATGTAAAACATGTACGATGTTACCTGGAGAGATCATGTGATGGGTATGGGCTGTAGGTCCAGGACAGAAATATTGAGGTTCTGCAGCACCGACCCTGCAAACAGGCAAGACCACAGCTGTGATTGATTGTAATCACAGTGGCTGTGGCCCATTACCTCGTTACTGGGCTATATAGGAACTGCTGGGTTTTTGGGGGATGTTTGCTGCTGCAGGAACTTTCGCTGATGGGTTTTTAAATGTGTAATTTCGCGTTTGCTTTAGGATTTCTTGCATTCATAACATTGCTGGTTGACAGATTGGCCTTCTTTTTATCGGAGTAAGCTTTTTGTTGCATTCTGTTATATAAAAGGCAGTTTGCCAACCATTATTCTTGCTTTCGTCTGGTCTGTCCAACTGGTGGCCCAGCCCAGCATCATAGGAAGCTTAAATGTGCCGTTTCTACACAGCACACAGACGCATAGTCTACAACTCTGGCACTATTCTGGGATTTTGACACTAATAATTTTTCAGGTCATTAATGTTATTTTTTCCAATTTTCTGCATAGAATAAGTATACCGCCACAAAAAATCGGTTCTTAACACTTCCTCCTCGTTAATAAGGCGCAGTGGAAGTCATGTGTCTAAACGGCGTTTTCATTAGCAGCAAATCACCTTGAATGAAGGATCTGACTGGGTTTTATACTCCCCATGAATTTTGTATCTGTGATATTCCTGCCTGCCGTTATTGGTGCTGAAGGCTGAGCGTTGAGGGGATTGTGCGTCACGTGGCGAGGGGCGCTAGCGTCTCACGTTCACACGCGTGTACGTGTCTGTCTCGACAAGCGGCAGCATGAAGGGGGATGTCATCTTCCATAATCAGGATGGATGAGGGCCGATATCGGGCTCCGCTTTTGATGTCATTGGCAGAGATAGCGTTTGTCCACATTTCAAACAAAATTGACTGAAGAGCAGATCATATCATCTCGCACCGAGCGTGTTCAAAGGCTGCATTATGCGATGGGTTTTTTAATAGCGCTCTTGCGCTTTAAAGGAGAAGTAACGTGACGAGTGTGCGACAGAACTATTAAATACTTGAATGTTTCCGAAGCATTTCCTCTCTTTCCAAGGTACCAGCCTGCCCTCTCCTTTTCTCAGAAATGAATGATAAATACATATACTCAGTGAGCACTTTATTAGCTATTTATTATACTTATTTTTTAGATGATTAAGTCTGCTGTAGTCTATCCACTTAAAGGTTTGACGCGTTGTGTATTTAGAGGTGTTCTTCTGCATACCACGGTTGTAATGTGTGATTATTTGTGTTACGGTCACCTTCCTGTCAGTCTGGCTCTTCTTCTCTTACGTCTCTCATTAACAAGGCGTTTCTGTCAGCAGAACTGCTGCTCACCGGGTGTTTTTGGTTTCTCGCACCATTCTCTGCAAACTTTAGGGACTGTTATGTGTGAAATCACAGGAGATCAGCAGTTTCTGAGATACTCAAACCACTGAGTCTGGTGCCAACAATCATTCCACGGTCAAAGTCACTTTGATCACATTTTTTCCCCATTCTGACATTTGGTCAGAAACCGCTGAACCTCTTGACCATGTTTGCATGCTTCTATGCTTTTAGTTGCCGCTACATGATTCGCTGAATAAATATTTTCATTAACAAGCAGGTCTACCAAATAAAGTGATCACTGTGTGTGTGTATCTCCATGGTGATATTTACATATTCTGCTCACACAAGTTTTATTGTACATGCAAGGCATGTTTGTTTTTAAAACCAATGAAGTGCATGAACATAAACTTAATTTTTACCTATTACATCACAGTTCACTAGTCACCATGCACACAACCTGTGCTGGGTAGTAATGCTAAAGCTTGCAACTGAAAATGGAACGGGTATCTGTGAATTTTGATCAGTGAAGGAGTTGGTTGTTTCTGTAAACGGGTATCTGTGAATTTTGGCCAGTGAAGGAGTTTGTTGTTTCTGTAATGATGCAGGGCACATTTTACTGGCACACTTTGGATACACTTATGCCCTTATAAGGCACGATCAGTGTCTACCAACCTTTTTGTCTTCTCCCCATGATAGAGAAGCATCTCCTTCCTACAGATAGGGGTTTCTTTCAAGATAATGACTTCCACTGAGCATCGGAGTGGTCAACGGAAGTCCTCAGTCTGAGAGACATGGTGGCCACAGGTGGCTCCCTGTTAAGTGCCTTTGGTTGGTGTTTTTGCTCATTATCAGAACTGGATGACAGACAGTCAGGCTAGAATATTTACCCCTGTAGTTTGCCCTTTCAACGACAGTGTCTTAACGGATGAGAAGGTCTTTGGCCCTCATACTGGCCACAGTATCCCTGGCACATCACAGTGTCATTTAAAAAAGTGAACCCTGCTGAAAAAATAGCTCAAGCTAGGTTTGGAAACTGCGGGTAGTTGGCCATTTAAAGCTGGATTGTACACCAGGGAACACATTTATGGAGAAATGAGATGAGATGAGATGAGAACATGGATGTCATTTATCATGACCGAATGTAACCAGCAACCGCAGGTACACTGCAGTCTCTGCTGCATCTCTCCAAACCCCCCACCCCTCCATTTTGTTGCAAGGTGGGTGAAGCTGCACTTCCTGGGGAGTGGGAATGCTCCCCCTTCTGAGGAAACTTCCTGGGAAGTAAGGAAACTTCCTGGGAAGTGAAGAAACTTCCTGGGAAGTGAGGAAACTTCCTGGGAAGTGAAGAAACTTCCTGGGAAGTGAAGAAACTTCCTGGGAAGTGAGGAAACTTCCTGGGGAGTGGGAATGCTCCCCCTTTCGGAAAGGAAAGGAAAGGTGGGGGCTGGGTTGCTTAGTAGGAGCTGAAGCTGGAGTCCTGTAGATTGTCAGGCAGATCGGTTCATTGGGTATGACAGCCTGTCAATCAAAACAGGCCATCAGCCCCAGCTCCCAGACAGCCTGGTACAGGAAAGCTAGTTATTTTCCAATCATGTCAGTAAGACGTACAGCATTAACCCTTTCAGTCCCAAACTCAACCTTATACCTTTTCAACCAATCAAAATAACTGCTACGAGCCCCTATTAAAACCCTACAAAATGTTCTCAACCAAAAGCTAGTTATTTTCCAATCACGTACAGCATTAACCCTTTCAGTCCCAAGAGTGCCGTATGACACTCTCGACCTAATACCTTTTCAACCAATCAAAATGACTGCTTGCTTTGAGCCCATATTAAAACCCTACTAAGTTCTCAATTTTCACAACCAAAGCTAAACCTCCATTGGGATTTGGGTGGAGCCACTCCATATGGGCCTTGGGACTGAAAGGGTCAGGCACACTTGCATTACAGTACATGTCATTTGGCTGACGCTTTTATCCAAAGCGACTTACAGGTGATTAGTCCAAGCAGGAGACAATCCTCCCCTGGAGCAATGCAGGGTTAAGGGCCTTGCTCAAGGGCCCAACAGCTGTGACTCTGGCTGGGGACTGAACCACCGACCTCGCGGGTCCCAGTCTTCTGCCTTAACCACTACGCTACAGGCCGCCCACATGCCACCACATGCGGTGTGTCGGGGGGGCCAGCTGGAGTGGGCTCGCCCAGACGTTGAGAGACTGGCTGAAAAACGACGTGTCCGGGAGACGTGAAAACCGAAAATGCTGCTTGTGTATATGATTAATTCAAGAAGAATAATGACATTTTGATATTTCTTAAAACAAGTTTGTAAACATACATTTAGCACAGTCACAATGGTTGTCTCTGGAGGGTTTACGGTTAATGATGGAGAAAGCAAAGTAGTTAAAAAAATTTCCCCCTCAAGCTGTTTTATACATGGTATGTCTTCAAGCTAAATCAGCACAATGAAAGTAAAAGCACAACAAAGTCATTACTTTAATATAGTGTCTGGAAATATCATATTATTGATATTGATCAAATTCCACTGTGTATATTTATGTTTAGACTGGCTGAAAAACGGCGTGTCCGGGAGACGTGAACGAACCGCGGTCGGGTGGCGGCGTGTCCGTCGGGAGGGAGGGAGACGGAGAGGAGAGGGGGAGGCGCAGGAACAATCGAGCCCCCCAGGCTTCTCTGACTGCTCCATCATTGGTCTTCGGCGGGTGATGAATGGCGGCCTGAGGCAGGGAGCCGCGCTCTGTCCTCCCGTACGATGGCGGAGGAGACCCCCGCAGTCCGCCGCTCTCTCACAGGTTAAAGGATTCGCCGCCGTCTGCAGTCGGTTAAGAAAACGTCAACTCGGCCCGTGTGTTTTTTTTTCTCCCCCGGTGCTCCTTTAACTTCAATTCAATTCACTTTTATTTGTATAGCGCTTTTCACAGAGGACTGCCACAAAGACGCTTTACTGAGTAGCAGAAGGGAAATTCCAGCGCTAAGCCCCCACATAGCAAGCCCTAAGCCCCCAGATAGCAAGAGGCAAACAAAACGAAAAAAAACCCTCGTGGGGGGAGAAACCCTCAAATAGTGGTGAGAAGAAACTCCCCGAGGGGAAGAAATCTCAGGAGGAACCCGGTTTTACGGGGATGCCCATCCTCTGCTGGCCGATAGGCGGATGTCGTAAAAGGTCGAGGTGTTAAATTAGCAGGTAAAACTTGAGAAGTATCAGCCCTGAGCTCAATGTGGCTAGTCACATCAGTATCACAGAACATAGTGTATGATGGTGGATGTGGATTAACATCAAATGTGATTTTCAGGCAAAGCAAAAATAAACAGCCAAGCAATGCTGAAAAGCAAGAAAGACAAGTTCAGCACATTTGAGACAAAACAAATTTGAGCCTGATTAACACTGATACGACTGCACAACAAAAGCAAATAACACACATTTCATTGTTAAATTATATTCATGAGTTGTTGTTGTTGTCGATGTTGTTATTTGTAAGAAGGACAAAACCCTCGCCATCAAACAGGCTTCTCTAATCCCATTCCACAATTAGTCATTAATGAATTATAGCCTGTTTATCATCGTGAAACAAAACGAAGTACTCGGTCTTTCGTGGTGAACTGTTTTCGAGACGCTAGTGCTATCGCCAATTCGAATGAAAATAACGACCATTTGTCTTCAGCCGGTCTAATCACAATCGGAGCAGATGGCAATTTCATTTCTTTTTCTCACCATCTTCCATCCACCCCTCTCTGTTACAGCTTTTCTATGCAGATCATTTATCCAGCTTTGCAGGAAGTTTGGTGATTGATGGGAATCTTCACCCGGCGATGCACTCTTGTTCATTTTCTTGGGGAAGAAGAAGGAGGTGACAAAAACAACCGAGCACCGCAGTGCTCAAAGCGGTATAAAATACATCAAAATCTGAAACGTTTGTAATTTGGGTTGATCCGAGCGCTCTTTGATGACAGAGCATTCACCAACGTGACAGAAAACAATTATGAGGTTAAAGAAGCTAGCCAGAAAATTGTCATAATTTAGTTTCAACACAAGCATGAAACCAAGGCAGTCTGGATGATAATTAGCAGATTTGTTTAGATTTGCCATCATTGTGAGGACTTTTTGATCTAATTCTGCTTAATGTTTTCAAGAGTGGCTTGGATTCATGTTGACATTTGAGAATGATTAAAATGATGTATTTTCCCCATTCTCTTTTATAGCAACATGAGTAAAAGGATGGTTTGAAATGCAATTTTGTTGTCCGGTTTTGCCATTTGTCAATCCACGCATGCTTCTGGGGATGTGGGAATAGCTGTATGTTTATGAATTCAATATGATATTTATCATCTGCAGTTTCACAGAACAAAATACTCCCAAGGATGCAAAATCCAACAAGTTAACAGAGTGAGAATCTCTCTCACCTTCCAATGAAAATAAAGCTAACCTTCCTAGAGACGCAGACAGTATCTGCTTTCATGACCTGAAAGAAATTATTTCATGATTTCATGACCTGAAAGATATGATTTCATGATTCCATGATCTGAAATACATTTTTTACCAGAAAAAATATATAAATAACTTCACTTATTTGTCAAAGAAACAAAATAACAAGGGGTCAAGATTTGTGCATTCTGAAAACAATGCTACAGATTGTATGTTGCTAATCAGTAGCAAAAAAGAAGTGGTGGTTCTAAATGGATGAAAAGTTTTCTGAAAATGATTTATCTGAAAACCGAAAATGCTGCTTGTGTATATGATTAATTCAAGAAGAATAATGACATTTTGATATTTCTTAAAACAAGTTTGTAAACATACATTTAGCACAGTCACAATGGCTGTCTCTGGAGGGTTTACGGTTAATGATGGAGAAAGCAAAGTAGTTAAAAAAAATTTCCCCCTCAAGCTGTTTTATACATGGTATGTCTTCAAGCTAAATCAGCACAATGAAAGTCAAAGCACAACAAAGTCATTACTCTAATATAGTGTCTGGAAATATCATATTATTGATATTGATCAAATTCCACCGTGTATTTTTATGCGCAAGGATGGATGCATATTGACCGTAGATCTTTTTGTTTCACAATGTGAATATTAAGAGAGACCTCTGCTTATACACTCAGTGAGCACTTTATTAGGTATTTACTGGACTTATTTTTTCTGCTGCTGCTGTAGCCTATCCACTTTAAGTTATGATCCGTTGTGTGTTGAGAGATGCTCTTCTGCATACCACTGTTGTAATGTGTGGTTATTTGTGTTACTGTCACCTTCCTGTCAGCTTCAGCCATTCTCCTCTGACCTCTCTCATTAGCAAGAGCGTCAGCTGTTTTTTCAGTCCTAACATCAGAATGGGAAAGAAATGTGATCAAAGTGACTTTGACCATGGAATGATTGTTGGTTTTGTCAGAAAGTGTGTCAGAAAGTGTGAAAAACAAAAACATTTCACACCATTCTCTGCAAACTCTAGAGACTGCTGTGCGTGAAAATCCCAGGAGATCAGCTGTTTCTGAGATACTCAAACCACCTAATTGCTGCCACATGATTGGCTGATTAAATATATGCATTAACAAGCACAGTGTACAGGTATACCTAATAAAGTGCTCACTGAGTGTATATTGATCAGGAAAAGCAATTGCAAACAAGTTATACATACAAATAGTGTGGCTTCATTAAGTCAGAAAATGTCCACATCAACAAAACTTCCAGAATAATTTAAGGTTTATGGAAGAAAGTAAGTGACCTATTAAGTGTTCGACATAGGGCTATAAAGCCATTGTTTGGAACTCAAAGGTTTGCAAGATTCAGTCGTTTATTTAAGATCATATTCCATGTAATGCTGACACAAGCTATAGTCCCTCTGGCTAGCGACAGCACATTTTTTCAAATGGACTTAAAAAGTTATGATCGGTTATAAACCCACAGCGTATACTCTGAGAGATAAGTCGCATATCAAATCACAGGTAAATGATTTTGGAATCAACCACAGGGTGTCAAACAATGAACACGGTCTTTTAGGGGCCTGTTCTACCGAGATATGACGGGGGTGATCAGGTCTGCCATCAACCTCCTAGATGACTGATTTCTTGGAAGTCATTAATGACCCCTTGAAGACCAATACGTCATCACAAACTGAAATTCTCAAGCTCAACCTAACAGTGCAGAGAGCCCGGCTTTCGACGCTGTTTTTTTCCTCTCAATCATAGCCGGAAATTGGTAAGCGAATACATTTGCAGCAGTATTTGCAGTATTTGATCCACACTTTCTATTAGCGTAATCTGCTTTCAGCGCTACGCCGTCCGGGCCGAATAAAGTGTTGCCACATTTATTATGATGAATTATTCAAAGAAAAGACATCCGCACACTGAGTGCATCGAGTCTTGCAAGCGGCCCATAAATGTTTCAACAAGACAAGAGGCCAGCGGAAATGGGGGGTTCGGAGCACAGAAAGGCAACAGGGTTCGAGTGTAATGCTGGTGGCCCAAAATGAGGTAACGTGTGTTCTTCCCGCCCTAATGGAATCAAAATGGCTTACAAAGCTTTGCCATGTTGACCTAGATGTGAATGAAGTCGGACAATTTTAATACATGTCATCTGAAGGGAGCGAAAATAAATTAACACACGCTCGGCTGCCTTTCAATTCTGTCTGTGTGCGTCAGTTTTTTTTTACCAACCCCAGAGATGAGCGGGAGACATCCTCCAGGAATGAGTTTTTGACGTAGTGCGGTGACATTTTTGCACATTAAAACCCCCCTCTTTCTCTCTTATATTCTTTCCTTCGTCCTTTCTTTCTTTCTTTCTTTCAGTTTCCATAAGATAAGGTAAACATACTCGACTTCAAGCAAACCTTTTCTTTGTCCTGGGGTTTGCGAATATTTGCTGTACAAATATTTCCTCCCACAAAGGTCAACCATTTTATATGTGCATAAATTGTTTGACAGGAATATATCAGTAATACAATGAACTACAGCAATCCAGAATGTCTATTGTTGCTTTTGTACGTGTGTAATATCTTGCACTGTGTTGGTTGCCTTCTTTGGAAGGGACATAACATGATGTTCGCAGATGTTCACACTTGCATAAACACCACCCTGTATTTGTCAACAGATTATAATGCAAGAATAGAAATGCAACCTTCACTTTTCCCATTTTGACAGTCTGCAAAAAAAAACTGCACACTGACATAGAATATGACGAGAAGCACTCCCAATGTCACTTTTAAATTATGTAAATCCTCTAGACCTTTCCAGGGTAATCTCGATAAATTAATTCAGCTTGATGGACCATCCTAGGATAAGAGTGTACAGTGGTGTTTGCCCTTCTATCGGGTGGGCCACAGATGTTTGATGCATAAACCAGATGATTAGCTCCTTATTCTCGAAAGATCCAGAAAGATATAGTTGCAACACTAACTATGGGTTCATTCCAGTCACTTGTTTTATCTATTCTTGCCTCCTTGGTTCCTGACTTTCCCGGAAATCAATCGAGGTCCACCATCTGTAAAGATGTTCCAACCCTTTAAATCCTTCTTGAGGGATCTAGGAACAAGGAGCGAGGAGGCTCCTGAAGGATTCTCGAGGAAGTACTTAAATATACTTTTCACTTTGCATAACATATACATGATCTACCTGTAGACCCACCTCACCCCATCTACCATGACCCTAATTTACATTGATTATTATAATACATAAATTAAATGTATTATGTATGTTTGAAAGAGCAAGGACATTCCATTTGCCTAATACGCCTTTCTTCATTTCCTCCATCCTAGCATTCTTTCCTCGCTTACTTTCCTTGATTGACAAAAGCCATTGAATTTTCAGGATCCAACCACACCCCTTCATGAACATTTAAACAGCAAATCAGGGCTTCGGCAAACTGACAGACTGTTAAAAATAGGTAGTTCCCCGTCAGGTTAGTAAATAGACTACGTCAATGTCTTTTGTCATTAATCAGAAGGTTCCGGAATAGCATGAGAATTACTGAACAGGAGAAACCGAGGCGGCCTGGTTTCTGCAACCTCCCAGAATTGAATCCGAGCCTCCCGGATAAAGAGTTATCCCTTATCGTTTCCGGCTTGTGAAATTTGCTGGAGTCAAACTGCCATCCCGAGATATTTCCGAGCGACTGCCCCTTATATCCAGCAGCCCCAGAGAGGGGAGAGCGAGACTCCGTGTCCTTCTCCCATCAGTGCTGGGGAAGGAGGGGGGGGGGGGGTGGGGGGGGTGGATTTGGCAGGGGGGGGTGGGGGTCTCAGGGTGCATCGCCGAAGCGGCCACACTCAACCCCCCCCCATCCACCCCCCCACCCCTCCCCGTTCAGCCCGGGCGAGCTCACACTGTTAACCGTTTTTAATTTCCCATCAGGCACCAGCGAGAGACGACTTTCCTGGTGTCCTCTCGTTCCAGCTGACCCGCTAATTGGCTCGGATGCAGCAGCGGGCGAAGGGCCGGTCGGCCCGTTCTTTCTCCGCTTCCGCGTTTTCTCCACTTAAAATGAATTCGCATAAGAGCAGATGGTTACATTAGGCGGGCTAATGACATGAAAGGGGGGCGTGACGGCAGACGAGTCGGAAAGCTCCGGAAAGGACGGGTATCAGAGCGGCTTAGCCGGCGAAGGAAATACGTTTCAATCAGAGGCTGGCACGCCAACATCTGTCAGTCCGGGCCGACCGCGCGGCGGAGAAGGCGCAGAGCCTCCGATACCGGGAGCCACAGCGTCTCCGCGAGAGCGCACACGCGCCGTTACCGCGGCCACGCCGCACTTAACATTCACCCGACACAACGACACTCCCCTTAACAAATTCGCCGTAATGAAAACAAGGAGTGAGACACTAATGATTAATTATACAGTCGCCATGCCATGCCATGCAAGTTGTTTTGTTTTTTTTTGCAAACAGCTCTGACAATTTGCTGTTGAATCATACAGACTGGAAGGTGTGGAGAGCTTACGTGGAGCTGGTTGCCCGGTATTCACGGATCACATGTTTATACTCGTTGCTCTTTTGTTTATCACTGCAAACTGAAGACGTCAGCAGGTCAAGGGTAATTTCAGTCAGATGATTTATTTTCTGCTTACAAAAGGCGAATGAAAAATACAATAAATAATAATAAAATATTCACATTCTGCAGCAGTGTGCTGGTAGTTGATTCAAATTTGTGTAGTGGTTATAATAGTTAATGACTAATAATTTTCCTCATTTTGATATATATATATCCCTCTGACTCAATATCACCTCCTCTCTCTCTTCTTCCTGTAATCATGATTGTTGAGTAGCACTCTGCTACACTATAGTAGTTTCCAACAGCCAATTGCCACACATTGCAGATTCTCCCCACTAAGCCGCATAGAGGTTCTCCCTGTGTACAAAAGGACATTGCTCACATGCGTGTCATGTCTGGGGAACATGACAATTCTAATGTTTAACATAGTACTTTCAACTGAATTTGTTTACTCATTTGTAGTTCTGCACGCTGGGTACATTTCCCATTAAGGTATCTTTACTGTAAGTGGGAAGTAATTGGTAGTTTGTGCAACTACACTTTCTGAGTAGATTTCCCAACACAGCTGATTTCACTAATTAGTTCTACCTCCTGTAGGACTGCGAACAAGCGAATCCAAATGATTGGAACAAAGAACCGTGGAGGCTTTTTACTTTCTGAACCTGGATTTTTCACCTCTGGTTCATGACCTCTTGTCTCGCTCTGCACCCAATCCCCCCCCGTCAAGCTCACCTGAGGAAGGCGCTTTCTTCTTTTCCGCGGTGATCCTTATCCGTTGCTGAATCTCTGTTAATCTCCGCAGAGAGGTAAAAGCAGGCCTCTGAACTCACCCTGGCTTACGCCCGAGCTTTGTGTTTCCCGAACACGCCCCTGCTCAGCGATAACTTGTACCTTGACTCCTCCGCGAGAGCACGCTGATCCACTGCCACTTCCCTCTTCGCCCGTATTCATTTTTCCGGCCCTTGTACTTTGCAGTCTAATCTCATGTCAGTTGTATTTGTATTGTATTTGCATTTGTATTTCTCGGTACTGTAGTAATTCATAATTCCTTACTTGGCCTATTTGCCATGTGTACTGGAAATGATGTTCACGGCTGTACAACGCTTAGTGAATTGTAGCTTGTCTGATGTTCTTATGACCTTCATGTGCACCGCTTTGGATAAAAGTGTCGGCTAATTAAAATGTAATGTAATGTAACCAGACCAGGGGGCCGCGGCTCCTGAGACGCCAGACCTCTCACTGTAAATATGAAGATGGCAGAAAAAAATAGATTAAGTAAATAAATAAATAAATAAATAAATAAATAAATAAATAAAGGATATGCCATGCATCTCTGCAAGGCTGGAGACACTGCAATTATAGAAACTATTGACTTTTTTTCCCAAAGGTATGATCAATTGCTTGAACAATAATGACATTTTTCTGTTGTTTTGACCACTTCAAAGTAAAGGCAATTTATTTCTGGCGACGGGAGTCCGTGGCGCGGGAGACAGATCGGTAGTGATGGGGCAGAGGGGAAGAAGGTTTCGGAGGCTACCTGAAGAGCGTCGTTATTAAACGCAATTACCGCGCTCGATATGCCGGCTAATCTCTGGCGCCCGCTTGCTTTGGTGTTTCCTCTCCCGTAAGAAACAGCGCAGCCCTGTTAAAGCGATTCAGAATGGGGGAAAAAACTAATGAAAGCGGGAGAAAATACCCGGGAAACTCGATCGGTTTTACTCCGGCTCGCCTCTTTCCGTGAGCTTCTGAGAAATTATCTGCCAAATTAAACTGGAGCACACTGCGAAGAGTCCAGAGCTGTGGCCCTCCCTGTTTTTTTAATTTGTGCTTAAAAGTAGGACACGCAGATGGAAAAAATAACTCTGCGTTTTAATTAAATCCAGTCCCTGATGAGCTTTACACTGGGACAGCAGGCTCTGTGTGGCTTCTTTAACACATTTCCCCGTCAAAATAAAAGCCCCGTGGAAGCTGACACATTAGGTGACACATCGCTTGCCCCTCCCACCCATGAACGTGTCACAATAGCTGCTGACCAATGGAAGATCCAGCCCTGGGGACAGTCATCACAGGCTTTTGTCTCATTGGCATAAATGTCACATCAGTAAAAGTGTTTGTTTCTCCGCTCCAACTAATCTGGGGTGAAGGTTCCGGTACAAAATGGCAGCCATGCATCAATTGAGTGGGTGGAACAAAAATGGTCTGAGTGAAATGTTCTCTGTGTAGATTCAAGGCGATGTGGCTCATTTTCTAAAATACTGTACTCATTCAAGCTTTGCGAAATACACAGATTAGGTTTTTTTGTGCCGCACCCCAAACAGTCTGTACCACTCCTGATAATATCAGTAATTCTTTTTTTTTACGTCAGTCAAAGGATATAATTATACAAAATAGGGCTACAAGCACAAGCTGAATATTAATGGAATTCCCTTTTAAATGTTGAACATAATAGTTCAATGCTCTAATAGAATAAAGGCATTTTAAAATCTTGTAGTTCATTTTTAAAGCACTCCATCTGTTTAGCCCCCCCCTACATCTCCGATCTCCTTCACCCCTATGCCACGCCCAGGTCACTGAGGCCTTCCACTCAGCTGCTCCTCTCTGTTCCTCCGTCTCGGCTAAAGCTAAAGGGCGACGGGGCTTTCGCTGTGGCCGCATCGACACCGTGGAACAAACTGCCTCTCTCTATCAGGTCTGCACCATCCATATACACCTTCAAATCCCAGCTCAAATCTCACTGCCTTTCCACACTTTGATGTTGTTTTTTGTTGTATTTGTATGTATTATTATTACAGTACTGTGGATTTAGGTTTTTACTGTTTTTTTTCGTATATTGAGGCAACCCGTTTCAATCCGGGACGCTGTCCGTCTCGGTCTTTCGGCGGGCGCGGTCTCCGTGGCGCCCACTTCCAGGCTTTCCTTTTCCCAGTCCGTCTTTAGCCCGGCGCGGCTCCCCTCTACAACAAAGTTTTTAAAGAGAGTTCATTTTAAAATAATTTTAGGCGGTATGCTCACGTGCCGTTCTTTTCCACCAGCAATCAGAGTGCTTTTTTTCCAAAAGGCCGGTCTTCACGGACGTTCGGGCCTCACGTCCTTTCCCTGGTCTCCGGCCCAGTCTGTCTGTCAGCTGGGCCTTTTGTGGCGTGCCGGCTCCCCTTCAGATGCGCCTCAGCTGTGTGGCTCTTCCTTCATTGCGTGCAGGGCCGCATTCTGCGTGCGTTTTAATTTCGTGGTGCTGTCCGTGGTGCTGACTCCTCTCCCGGTCTCTCTCCATGGTGCTGCATCCTGTAGGCAGGAAACATTCGTTGTTTATTACAATATTCGTTGTTTATTACCTTTCCCAGCTCCTGCCATCTGCCCATGGGCCGCTCCGCTTGAGTGGGGGACCGATCCTGGACCGGGCCACCAGAATATATATAGTAATTAGAAATTGTTGAAGGTACTCATTTTAAATGTGCTTTATAAATACATATGACTTGACTACACCTTGTATAGGCCTAATAAGGCCTTGTTTATCTCTAAGAAGTCACTGCAGTGCTGCTGCATGTAAAATCCATTGTCTTGCATAGGCTACACTGGAGGCTATGCATGGTGACTTTTCTATTCGCTCAAAGCTGACATGCCCCCACCACCAGGGTGCAGCGTTCTGCCCTGCATCTCCCCCAATGTTCGGCAGGAAGTGATGTCCCCGATGCACAGTAAATATAGACACCGGAAGGGCCTTAACACGTGAAGCCCAGTGCAGTGAAGGTCACTTTGGTAGGACGTTATGAAAGTATACCCTGCTTGAAACAGCTTGTAGCTTGTTGACCAGTTCAGACCAGCTCCACGTGGTTCCGCTGGCTGACCAGTTCAGACCAGCTCCACGTGGTTCAACTTGCTGACCAGTTCAGACCAGCTCCACTTGGTTCAGCTCGCTGACCAATTCAGACCAGCTCCCAGCTTGACATGGTTTGACCAGCTCAAATTATGTTTTGAAGCTGTTGGTAGACAAGCTACCAGGAATATCTGGTTGACCAGCTCATACCCAGCTACACCAGCTCATTACCAACAGCCACACCACTGTAGGGCAGCATGTAGTGTAGTGGTTAATGCACATGACTGAGACCCGCAAGGTCTGTGGTCTGATCCCCGGTGTAGCCACAATATGATCCACACAGCTGCCGGTATAGGCACAACAAGATCCACACAGCTGTTGGGCCCTTGAGCAAGGCCCTTCTCCCCTGGAGCAATGCAGGGTTGACTGTCTCCTGCTTTGTCTGAATCAACTGTAAGTTGCTTTGGATGAAAGCGTCAGCCAAATGACATGTAATGTAATGCCATATCTGGATTTTACAGTAGGGTACAGCTTCACTGTGACCGGTTGGAATACGTCTGTGATGTTACTGGGTGTTTGACACACGCTAGTGGATCGGCCGTTGCCAGTACCACTGGAGCATCGACAGGATTGTTCAGGCTCCTGGGAACGTGGGGGTGGCTGGGCGGGCTGCTGCTGGCCAGTGACAGAGAGTAGCAGGCCGCCCCAGTCACGATGGTTGCC
The DNA here is from genome assembly GCF_963514075.1 of Conger conger. NCBI lineage: Eukaryota > Metazoa > Chordata > Actinopteri > Anguilliformes > Congridae > Conger > Conger conger. Next base: position 9,889,938 of record NC_083769.1, read on the forward strand.
ATGGCGATAGGATTAGGCGCAGACCCGAGCTCTCTAACCCCAGTCCCAGTCCCAGAAGTCAACACCACACTGTCGTGACCGGCCTGTCGAAGCGCGATGTTCCCCCGTCTTGGGAGTCGGTAGTTGTTTTTTGATTTTTCGAAGCGTCTCTCATCACTGTAAAGAAATCACTGTGACGTCCCTACACAGAGAGCCAACGGTTTACACAGTCTGGTTTCCCCGAAGCAGGCCGATTCGCTTTCTCCCCAGAAAAAACCCAGGGATGTTTGTGAATGGCTGGGTCCTCTGAGAAATCAGCGTGACGTGACCCTGCCAGCGAGCTGTGTCTCCAGCCTGCGGAACAGACGCGCGTACTGCCCTCCGTGTAGGCTGCCGTTCGCTTGTTTTGAGTTCCAGGTGCCCGCTCTCATCACTGCAATAATGTTACGTCCCCTGGGTGCACTTGTTCCACGTAGACCAAGCCCTCGGGGGAACCTTCCGTTGCTTCTTTTTTGAAATTCATGAATACGACATCAACGTCTCCCCCCCCCCCCCCCCCCCCACCCCCTTCTCCTATGCCTGGAAGTTTATGAAAAATACGAGACGGAAAATTCCGGTTAAAATTAGGCTTCCGTTCCTCCCTCAGTCGCAGAGATGAGGCTACCCCTCTCGCCTTCCACGTCATGATAATGTGATGCCGGTCTTCGTCGTGTGTTGTGACAACCGTTTATTCTTCTGACGGAGGAAAGAACGGGGAAAAAACACACTAAGCGAGGTGCGCATCCCACGATGCTGTTTTTTAATTAGATAATAGCAAAGAGGGATCTTGTGAAAACTGGGAATGGAGGTTCTTGTTAATTACACTGCTGTCCCCCTGCATTTCAGTCCTCATTAATCTGAGAGCGAGAGTGTCCCCCCCCCCCCCATCCCCCCGCCCCGTGCCCACCCCACCCCCGTTATCTTCTTCTGGCTGCCAGGAAGGTTCGTAAACATCCGTGTTTCACGGCAGTGAGAAATCGGCAACGATGTTTTGCTGCAGCGCGGGATAGCAGATCTCTGAATGGCAACGATATGCATTTTGACAGGGTCCTAAAAACGTTCTTTGTCTTCAATAATTATGGCCGGAGGAGATGGCTTGGGTTATTCACTTACGATTCGGTTTTTTTCCCCTTTTTATGGAGCCTAGTCGTCTTTCAAATTAAGGAGGATGCGACTATTTGCTCTCTGTTGCAGTGGTTCCCACAAATATTTTGTACAATTACAGATCTTGCCTGTCAAATGGATAGGATTCGATGCTTCGATGAAAGAAATGTATTCAGGCGATGATTTGGGTTACATGGGCCATATAATGCTTCTTTTTAGCCTAAAATGCCATGATGAGGCTTAAAACTGTTTTCAGATTACACATTAATTTAACAATTCAGATAGTTTACACAAAATGGCTGAACTGCGATGTGATGGATTGGGTTTTAAACGGGCGACTTGTTGCTGTTGCTGAGCAGTTTAAGCTGACCTAGGGGCGATTGTCTGAGAGAAAATGCTCATATGTTTGCGCTGAATGGCCAGAATATTTTACACGCTTTGGCAGAAGGGAGACAAAAACAACTTGGTTTCAGATTCAGTTTCATTCTAATTGGACTCACACACATTTAATGGCCTATAATAAGTTGCAGACAATGCTTAATTATGTAGATAAATACGACGGCGGTGTTAATTGTGCTTGGTGAGCAATTCTGTCCTTCTGTTAGAAGAATGTGACATTATCCATAAAAAATAATAAAATCCAGAAATACATCTGAACTTTTTGACATCCAGCTTAATCACTCCTGTGATGGGAGAAAAGGTTTTTAAGTATTTATCATACGTAACGCGAATGGAGAGGACAATAAATTAAACTCTTTATCACTTCAACACCCCGTGTTTGTGTATCAGCGCTAAGCAAAATGATATTAAAAATAAATAAATAAAATCCAAGCCATTAATAATGCTTATCCCAAGGAAACGGACAGGCCGCAAACTCCAAAAAATTTCCGTTTTACACTCATGATGAAAATTATTTTAGGGCAGTGTAGTTGGTACACTACCACCCCCTGAAAAAACATTCCGGTAGCCCTAGTCTGGAACGCTGGCTTTCCCCCCCGGGGTGGGTGGAACTCCGGACGGTCCGTCTTATCTCCTCGTCCCATTAATCCACCCCTCTATCAGACGCAATCTATCTCCTCCTGGCACCCCTTTGACAGAGGGCAAAAAATATCAGCGAGATACCCGCTTGGATCAATCCGTTCGATTCCCGCGCTCTGACGAAGCTTATTCATCACCTCCAGGTTGTTTTTCTCCTCTCCTCCCTCTCCCCCTTCAGCCCCACCCTCCCCCCCCGCTTTCCCAGGGGAGGAGGTAGCGTTTGGAGCCACGTCTTGAACCCGGCTCTTCCCTTGGCGACTCTGGGCCCTGAGCACCAATCGCCTTTGTGCGCTGCTGCCAGACGGCTGCTCCCACCCAAACCCCCCCGTCCCCTGTCCCGAGCCCGTCCCTCGGCAGGCCCTGACATCTAATTTCGAGTTGTCAAACGGGGGCCGGGCAGACGCAAAGCGGTATTGTCGGACAGGGGCGGCCGGGGCCCTTTGATGCCTGTCCTTTAGGTGTCCTGTGCCGGACAAACACCCCCTCCTCCTCCCCGCCGACCCCCCCAGAGCAATCGAGAGGTCGATGCGGAAAGCAGAGTCTCGTTCCCTTGCTTCTTTCTCTCTCAGCTCTGGCGAGGTGCGCGGGGACGTGGGGCGCGACCTTGAAAGGAAAGGTCCCGCCTGTTTTTTTTCTGGTCGGCAGAATTAAACGCGGCTGTCACAAGATGGCCGCCCTACAAACGACAGATGTCCCACACCTTTAACGACACGTCGAGCCTGCCATGTCAAGCAGTCAAGGAGACACTATAGCCAATAGGATTCCTATGCCCACAGTGTTTAGTTCTTTCTCGGGTGGCCTTCTGCTGACAACCACTCAACACCTCTGTCTCCTTGGAAAAACTGTCGGAATCTCCGCCAGGCTTCCCATCAGCCCCAGTGTCAAGGAACGTCTAATTCCGGGCCCACGTCACACAAACGGATGAGAGACGCAGCGGTCAGTGGGTCCCGGGGCCTGTCTTAGAGGCGTAAGGCGTGAACATTGGCTAAAAGTAGCTGCAGTGGCCTGGAGCCCCCGGAGAGCTCAGTCCCTCCTCCCACACACTCTCACTCCACGACCACCAATCACAGCATCAGGCTCCTGGATGTGCTGACCCTCGGTGTGAACAACAGGCCTGCTGGTTGGCAGTTATCAACACCTCATCCGCAGAGCAAGACGGGAAGAGGAAGTCGTTCAGGATCGTGGGGGAAATATAATACATGAGTGCATTCGATATTCATACTCGAATATGGGCTTTTTCCAACAATCATTTTGTAGGAAAGAATTGTAAAGCTTGCTCAAGGCTTCTGAAATGGACTGGAATCCAGGGGTACTTTAAAGAGAGCAGTATTAAAACTTGTAACAGAAAACAAAAGGAGAGGACATGGGTAATTGTTTTTACTCTGTTATCGAGAGATCACAAGATAATTATTTAATGATCTTGAGGAAACAGGCGTGTTATGCGAGATCATGAATGATGTCCTCTCTGGTCCTCTGTAGTTATTGTCCTCTTAAGACAAAAGGCATGTTTTTTTTTTCTTCAGAAAACGGTAAGCATGCATGCTGTTTCCATTCAACCTTTGACGTGTTGTAAAGAAACTTCCAACGCCCTCTCCCCCATACATATGTACACAAATAATCTAACGTTATATGGAGAATAACTTCACAATCCTCGAGTACTACAACTTATTTGTGAAGAAGTGAAGACACGTATGTTACACGATATTTACACACCTTCCTCTTTTGACATTCTACATCTCTCCCTTCCTCGCTCCCTGGAGTCCACACGCTCAGAACCGCTTTATTCACACATATCATTAGCGGTCGCAGTATTTTTAGCGTCGAGTCGCAACAGGGTTACTTGCGAAGGAAATGTCACGCTTCTGTCGGGCTTCTGCTCCACAAAAAAGTCCTTGAAACATCGGCGGGCTGATAAATAGGCCTGCCTGATCCCGGTTTACCGCTCGAGTCAAACCGCGAGCAGCAGACGTTCTCTAGAGATGAGCAGAGGCACGGTCGCACTCATATATAACTATTAGTGTTGCTTTTAGTGTCTCGTTCCTCCTTCTGACCATCTGTCACCCGCCACGTACCGCATGCGTGCACCAACACTTCGTGCCTATAATACGTATTGATGTCGGAGAGCTTTCTGAAGGTCAAAGGACCTTTCGTGCTGATGCAGACTTGCCCCGCAAATGGTCGTAGTGAACTCTTCAGATCCTTCGGAGACATCGATCGCAAGCATTGCTTTTCTGATGAGAATGCTTCTGTGAACTAGCTTTTGCCATGTTTTCTCATGTTTTATTCCAGATGACAACGGTAAAGGTACACTCAAGCAATGGTTTCAATATGCCACAAGGCTACAGGTACATGACTGCTACCCGGAAGATTTGTGGTTCAAGCCCCGGTGTAGCCATGATAAGATCTGCACAGCTGTTGGGCCCTTGAGCAAGGCCCTTAACCCCACATTGCTCCAGGGGGGATTGTCCCCTGCTTACCTAATCAACTGTAAGTAACTTTGGATAAATAACAAATTATTATTATTATTATTATTATTATTATTATTATTATAATTATATATGGACAGAAGTAGCATATCTTTTGGGACACAGGCCAGAGTGGGTCTTGAGGTGCTTGTTCAGCTGGGGCTTGTATGAAAAAAGGATTACCCAGTTAGCTGGAGAACTTCGCTGAGTGAAACCTAGAACAGCTCTTTGTCCATGTTCCAGATTTTGGAGGGTTATCCAGCCATCTTGCCTCCTCATATGAGCTCCTGTACAAACTGAAAGTTATCCAGTTATTTTGGAAAAACGAACTCAACCATAACTAATTTGACTATAGATTTGGAGTCGCCAAATACATTGTGCTGTATAATTGAAAATGGTGAATGGGAATTAGTGTGCCATTTGAATGATTTTTTTAATTAAAAGAATGTAATTAAATACATGCTTGTAATTAGGCTGGAGTTGCTGTATTATACATTGTAGTAAAATTCAACCGAATCTGTTCATTTTAAACGGTGAGGCTGCTTTCACGCTCCTCACCGCTACAACGCATGCATGTCACACACAGGCCCTCACGCTCCTCACCGCTACAGCGCATGCATGTCACACACAGGCCCTCACGCTCCTCACCGCTACAACGCATGCATGTCACACACAGGCCCTCACGCTCCTCACCGCTACAACGCATGCATGTCACACACAGGCCCTCACGCTCCTCACCGCTACAACGCATGCATGTCACACACAGGCCCTCACGCTCCTCACCGCTACAACGCATGCATGTCACACACAGGCCCTCACGCTCCTCACCGCTACAACGCATGCATGTCACACACAGGCCCTCACGCTCCTCACCGCTACAACGCATACATGTCACACACAGGCCCTCACGCTCCTCACCACTACAACGCATGCATGTCACACACAGGCCCTCACACTCCTCACCGCTACAACGCATGCATGTCACACACAGGCCCTCACGCTCCTCACCGCTACAACGCATGCATGTCACACACAGGCCCTCAGGCTCCTCACCACTACAGCGCATGCAAGTCACACACAGGCCCTCACGCTCCTCACCACTACAGCGCATGCAAGTCACACACAGGCCCTCATGTGTCCTCGGGTGCTGCACTTAAACAGCTTCAGCAGAGGCGGCTAAATGCTTAAAAATGGCATTTTATGGCCAAAGTGGAGGAGAAACAATAACTCCCCACTGTCCGTTCTGTTTTATTGTCCTGCTGACAGGGACACTTTACAGCGGCGTAAAAATGACACTCCCTCATTGTTTTATTTAGCTAGCCCAATGCTACAGGACCAGAAAAATAACAGCAAAAGGCACGGGTAATTAACGTTGCCGCTCTTAAATAAATGACATATCTCGGGCTGACCAAGACATCTAAAAATATGCTTCCCGTATTTTTGCCCTGTGTGGAATGTCCAATTTGTGTGTGTTTTCGAGCTCATCGCCTCAATCTCCTCCTGTCAATATCGGAGCACACAGGCAGTTCCCCATCGAGATAAGACACCTGTGTGCCGCGGGCTGTACTGTTTTCTCTCATAAATTGTAACAATTTTATCCTCGTTTTGATGAGGTGTTCTCCAGAATTTGGCAACATCTTTCCGGTTGCAACATGAAGAAATGATATTTCCAACTGCTGTTGTTGCCACTGTGTGACAGATGGAAATAAGAGAAAATACTGTAGGTGTTTTGCCCTTTCATGATTTCACATTCACAATCTTAGTATATTTACTGTCTGTGTGTGAGCAGCCAGTAGCATACCACACACTGGCATGATCTGATACTATTTCTGTCACATCTTCATACGGAGTAAAGGCTGGCAGGGCATGGCTGTCATCTCCTCTGATTTCATGATCAAGGACTGCGCAGTCCAAGCGCAAGGATTATCAAGACAATCCCACTCACGCCCACGGTATTCAGTTTTTAATACGGTGTTTGCTTGTGCTCGGTTTTTAGCGCACACAGATTCAAGCACAAACTGCGATTTAAAACTTGTCTTCTTTTACACAAGTCACTTATGCCAGAGAAAGAACTGTGATTGTAAAAGACAAGACACATATGGGCCAACACCACTGGCTGGGAAGCTGAAAGGAGTACAGCTATGAATTTGTTTGGTGTGAATTCAAGTCACACAAAGTCATGTTTTTTATGTGGATGCAATTAATTTCAACATAACAGTGATGTATTTGTAATTTGTAAAAGGCGTGCATATTAGTTGTATGTTACATGCGGCAATTTATAACACATCGAAAGCTAGATTCCAGTTCCATAGCTGAGTTGCCCCTCACATATACAACAAATCAGTATATTGTAATCTACGGTGTAAGCAGACACTCCAATGAAAATAGCAATTATTTTCCCTAGAAAATAATTATGCAGTATCAACTACGAGTGATGACAAAATATTCACAGTACATAATACAAATATGCATAGCTATACACACATACTGTATGTCTATAAATACACTTGTGATCAATCCGAGTTCACACGCGTATTGACACACTTTTTTAGATACATTTGAATCACATGCACCCATGTACAAAGACATACACTCAGTGAGCACTTTATTAGGTATTTATTAGCCTTTTTTTTTTTACTATTGGTCTTCTGCTGCTGTTGCCTATCCACTTAGAGGTTTGACACGAATGCTCAGAGATGCTCTTCTGCATACCACTGTTATTTGCGTTACTATCACCTAGGACCAGTCTGGCCCTTCTCTGATCTCTCGCATTAGCAACACGTTTTTGCACGTTTTGCAGCTCACTGTATTATTTTGGTTTTTCACACCATTCTCTGTAAAATCTAGAGACTGTTGTGCATGAAAACGCCAGGAGATCAGCGGTTTCTGAGGTACTTAAACCACCCTATATGGCACCAACAATCATTCGATGGTCACAGTCACTGGGATCACATTTCTTCCCCATTCTGACATTCTTGACAACTTCTGCATGTTTGTATGTATTTAGTTGCTGCCACATGATTGGCTGATTTAAATATTTGCATTAACAAGCTGGTGTACAGGTCTACCTAATAAACATTAGAGTACATTAGGATTTCTGTATTATCAGGTAAAATGAAATTTAATATGGCTCCTCCATGAACACATTTTTACATTGTGTTTCCAGAAGCATCCATGCCATGAAAAGAGCCTGAAAAAGCATGAGGCAAAGCAAATGCATTGCAATTTGACACAGCCTAGAGTGCATATTTATTAATAAATCTGTAAACATTTCAAATAAACTTATAAAATGGCTGTCATGGGTATACAGAGATTACGTCAAAACACATTTCTTGCTGCAAATTCGGTTTATCTCTCTGGCCTGGATCAAAAAACAATTATTTGACCTGTGTCTGGCTCACTCAATTAAATTCTATGATTTCTATTTTGTTTTATTTCTTGTTATTGTCTTCATTGTGTCAGCTGTGGCGAAGTTAACATTAATAACTGTTTGAATCCAGCCCCGTGGCTTACAATAGGTGTTCATTGTGTGAGAGTTAGCATGGCTGATCCAGAGATATGTTCCAAACCTGACCTTGCCAGATTTGAGAATAATAATATTTCTCAAAATCAACCATTTGTATAATTGTTTTTAAGCAGCATGTACATGCTACAATCTGCTGGCTCGACAGAATTCGTTATGTTGATTACCTCCAGCCAAGTGTGTAGGAAAACACAGAGCTAGTTTAATGTCAGAATAGCTTGTAGCGGTAGCTTCTTACATATTCATATTATGTTCTCCAACACAGCAATACATTTGACATTGATTAGACCATACAGAATGTAATAACTATGTGTTCAGTAATATGTAAATGGAAACAGTGTTGATTTCTTATAATTGCATTCCATTTCATTATTTTTTTTCTCCCTGAGAATGATATTGCGGATAAGAAGTGGGCACTAAACATGACATCACAGTCAAATAGTTTTTCCCGTTATAAGCCTATGATCTTCACAGATGTCACCTTTACAGGATTAACTTGTTGGGTTTTTTTGTACAAATCTCTTCCATAATTTGTAATATCCCAGCACCATTACAGAATGTATGATGTCCCAAAAGCCATCGCGATTATGGAAATGCGAGTTCTGCCATTTTAGCCATTCTACCACAACGAGTGTGAGACCTCATGTATCATGAGACCTCAATTCTGACGCAGGAATTTAATCTGTTTCCCACTCCGTCTTTAGAATAACATCACAGAAAGTGGAATGCAGTGTTCTGAAGGACACAAGCAATGATTGTAATGGTAATTATTCTACAATTCTGAGATTTGCATTCATAAATAAATTACAATACATTACATTGTTTCGGTTCCTTTATACACACATATGTACTGTACATACTTTTACTTCATTACTTTATACATACATATGTACTGTACATACTTTTACTTCATTACTTTATACATACATATGTACTGTACATACTTTTATTTCATTACTTTATACATACATATGTACTGTACATACTTTTACTTTATTACTTTATACATACATATGTACTGTACATACTTTTACTTCATTACTTTATACATACATATGTACTGTACATACTTTTACTTTATTACTTTATACATACATATGTACTGTACATACTTTTACTTCATTACTTTATACATACATATGTACTGTACATACTTTTACTTCATTATTTATACATACATATGTACTGTACATACTTTTACTTCATTACTAAGGGTGCAGCGGTTCACCATATTCATATCAGGTTCTGTTCACGATTTCAGTGTCACTGTTTCGATTTGGTTCTGTGTATTTTATGGTACAGGAGAGAAAGTACCGCTTTTTGACGAAAACTGCAATTAAAATGGTGATGAAAATGTAATCGCATTTTGGGAAGAAGTTTTCACAATTTTTATTTCAAAAGTAAAAGTGCCACTTTGTTATTTTCAAATATAAATAAATACCCACATCACAGGCTAAGGCTATGAATATAAATTCTACATAACTGATTTGTGAATTCCTTATTTTCAGTATTGTAAGACTTGAAATGGCCAATCTAACCTTTTCATAACAAATTTTTAAAAGCACAGAAATTGTGACTGCCTATTTCAAACCCATAGCTACATAGACATAGAGGATTCCTTACAGACCAAATGTGAAGTAATGTGACTTTGACTGTGGAATGATTGTTGGTGGTTTGAGTATATCAGAAACTGCTGATCTCCTCGTATTTTCATGCACAACAGTCTATATATTTTGCAGAGAATGGTGTGATAAACAAAGAAACATCCAGTGAGCAGCAGTTCTGTGGGCAGAAAGGCATTGTTAATGAGAGAGGTCAGAGGAGACTGACTGGTAAAAGCTAACAGGAAGGTGACAGTAACAGTGGTATGCAGAAGAGCATCTCTGAACACACAATACGTCAAACCTCTAAGTGCATAGGCTACAGCAGCAGAAGACTTAATAAGTCTAAAAAATAAATAAATACCTAATAAAGTGTTTACTGAGTGTATAACTAAACAATACTGTTTCTTGAACAAGCAACTTTACTGTTAGTTTTCTTCCATTGCGAGATCTTGCCTGTTTTCCCTTGTAACTACAGCTGCATGATATAGACTGGTTAACACATTCATGGAAGAACACATCTGTATTGTACAAAGCCTGTAACCTCATAGACTGCAGTACTAGACTAATGCGTTACATTTTGGAAGTTTCTGTTTATTTTATAGCTTGTTTATAAATGCACTGAATGCAGCTTTCTGTCGTGGCTTGCCCGCTTGATTGAACTTGCTTATTGTCACCCATAGATGCAGTACTGATGTTCCCTTGAGCAAGGTCATGTGCTTTAATGGTAAAAATAATAATAATAATAAAATACAGCTATATAAATGGGTCACAGAATATTTAAAAATATTAGATGCCCAGAATAACGTCATTTGTTATGCAAATGAATAATTAAAAACAAAAATAGTTTTGCATAAGACTGTTTGTTCCCTACTTAATGCAATACTGTATTTTTATCCTTATTTGTAATGCAGAGTGTTGCCTTAATCTGTGAGCACTACCAATGAAAAAGGAAAACTCAAAGCTATGTTTCCACTGACCTACAATGTTGAAAGCATTTTAAAAAAACGCATGTCCTTCTCAAATGAACGGGGTAGCTAAAGGATAATGCCCAGTCTTGACAACTAAGACGTGTGTGCCTCCAATGGTGAGGCTTTGAGGACACTTCTATTAGAAAGCAATCAAATTAGGTCCTCCTAGGTCAGTCCTCTATTTAACAGAACACAACAATGTGTCAGAATTGACATCCAGTGATTCAGAATGCGTATGATTGGAGGATGACAGCTGAAACGATTCCCCCCCCCCCCCCCCTCCACATCTTCTCCGCACATCAAAACCAAAACTTTCTATAACATTCTCAGACAGTAACCAAGGCGATTGTGGATCCTACTATTGCTCAATAAAGCTCAATTAGCATCAGACTTTTTAATTGTTTTGGATTCATGCTTTCCATGACCTTGTTTGGTGTATTGAAACCTATGAAATGCTCTCAAAAAGTGCAAACCCCGCATTCTGGTCCTATTGGTAGGCTCAGTTGCACCATGCAGGGTCCATCGAGCACTGAAAAGAACAGTATTTTAATCCCAAACAATGACGTGTCTGACCCAGGTCTCGTTAGTTCCTCCATGAGTGTTACTAAATCTGCACCAGAACAGTTCAGAGGGGGAGTTAAGCAGAGCTGATAAATAGCTAATAGGCTTTAAAGACTGATCAAACCTTCTGCTGGAGATAAAATTCATTAGCCCTGCGCTCCTGCACCGGGGGTGGTTCCTGATCCAAAATGGCTGACATTCCCACCTATCAGCTAACACCCCCCGCCCCCCCCCGTCCCCGGTTTGTGTCTCTCCAGTGGCATTTAGCTAATCACCACAAAGAGTCGCGGGGTCGAGACCTCGCAATAAATTGAAAGGGAAACCGGTTGAATAATTGATGGCTTTCAAAGGTATCTCCCTTGCCGAATCGGGCCTCAGCAGCGCTATCACCGTTTGCAGGTGTTAGCCAGCCTCTGGAACGGAGGCGGTGCGGAGACAGGCACCTAATTGCACCCTCGTATATTTCTCTCGGTCGATGTTAACGGGGGGACTGGTATGTCATTATCCGACCTGACACTGGGAGGCAGGGGGGCTCGGCATCGTACGGTTGGCTGATGGGGAGTGACGAGGGCAGAAGGGGGTGGGGTGGGTGGCGGATTTAAGGGGATTCCGGTGCGCTGACTTTTTTTTGATAGCTGCAATCATTATTTTATTAAATAGATACATGGCCTATAGATACAATGGCATAATACCCAGGGCTTCTTGAACAGAAGGGTCAGGGGAGACCGAGGCTATAATGAGACGGCAAATGATAAAAATGTAATTATTTCAATAAATACTGGTTACAAAAAAGTATGGAGTTAAATAAATGGCTCATAACTTTTGCTGAAGTTGCTCAGTTCTCTCGTGCGTTTATGCTAAGCTAGTCCCTTAGGCTCCGTCGTCTCCTCTTTAATTTTAGTGATCCCTTTTTTTTAATCAATTTTATTTTATATCAGAGAAGTTATTTTAATACTTCTACATCTTATTTCTTTTCTCAGCCTGAGTGTGTGGTACATCAATTATTCAATAGAAACAGAACAGTAAAATATGTTAATATTGATTATGCATTCACCGCACCTAAGAAGATTATATTTTAATATCTCGGTGTGAATGGGAAGTATTACAGAGCGATACATAAAAAAAATTAAAAAAAGGAAAAGGGAAAAAAAAACAAATTTGTAACCATTGTGCTTGCTGTATTGGCTTGCATGCATAATGCACGGATATAGTTAGAAATCGAAACCCACAATGTTCCTTTGTTGTAATGGGATGAGGGAATGGTTTGAGACAGGAGGAGAAGAGTGGGATGATAGTGTGTGTGTGTGTATGTGTGTGTGTGGAGGAGGAGGAGGGGAGAGTTCCTTAAAGAAATATTCACAATTATCTAACCGCCCAAATACAGAGAGCAGCTGCTTTCATGTCGAAAAGCGGCGTTACGTGATGGGGAGAGAGAGGATCTCGTTAGCCGTTAGCGAACAGCGCAAGCACGCCGACGCGCTCATCTGGGGCTAAACGGCGACGCTACGATGCTAACGATGTCAGCGCAGTGAGAGCTCGCGCGTCCATTCCTCTTTCCTGTCAGCAGCAGGTCTCTGTCGAAGGCAGCGCTACGATTCGCCGTGGCGGTGAGGATCTGCGCTCACATCCCGCTACATAGCTGCAGCGCTGGCTGACTGAGGGACTTCGCTGGGCCTTCGACCAACGAGGAATAGGAAACAGGCTTATTTATTTAGCTTCTTTTGCTTTATTTATTGGAACATATGCTGGCCCGCCAGTGATCAATCCAAGTTCACAAATTCAAAATCCCCAGATGAGTTCCTGCTTTCTCTGTCCAACCCCCCCCCCCCCTTTCCCCCACTTACCTAAATCTCTCTGCCAACTTTCGGGCTGCCAACATTACAGACAGAAACTTGTCACCCTACGAATGATGATGGCCCCTTCCCCACCCTCCCTACTGCACAGTCGGAAGGAAACTCCTTTATCTTTTCTTTGTTTTCAGAGTTTGTTACCGAAAGCAAAAAAAAAGATTGCTGTTGTCTTGTCGAAAAATCCCATGTATGGCTACAGTCAATAGAACCTCAGCGAGGTAAACACGGCTCTGCTTGGGATTTGGGAGTGAAGAATGGCTTTGATTGTTTGTTGTGGGTATGACAGCCAGAGCTGCCAGTGCAGCAGCTGCTGATTAATTTGCTGAAATGTAAAAAAAAAAAAAAAAAAAAACCTAATTAACAAGATCTTTTCTCAACCTCATTCTGCATCTTCCGTGGCGCAGTCTGCATTGTCTTTCTCTTTTTCACTCTCTCTACCTCTCTCTCTACCTCTGTCTCTCTCTGTCTCTCTCTCTCTACCTCTGTCTCTCTCTCTCTGTCTCTCTCTACCTCTGCCCCTCTCTCTGTCTCTCTCTTTACCTCTCTGTCTCTCTCTCTCTCTACCTGTCTCTCTTTCTCTCTCTGTCTCTCTCTCTCTTTCTCTTTCTCTCTCTGTCTCTCTCTCCTCTCACAGGCCTACCCCACCCCAACCAACTCCGCTCTCTTCGATTATAGTCTGAGTTTGTGGACTGTAGGCTTCCTTTTATCGTACACCCTGCTGCCCTGGGTTTTGAAAAACAATGCTGACCGAAGGTCGGTGTCGAGTGGTGATCGTTTTTTCTTTTCATGCGGCGATGCAGATCGACCTCGGAAACCCGGTGGTTTCGTACCCTGCTGGAAAAAAACAGCTCAAGCTAGGTTTTTGAAACAGCTGGTAGCTGGTTGACCAGTTCAGACCAGCTCCCAGCTTGACATGGTTTGAACAACTCAAGCTAGGCTCAGACAGGCTAACAACACTAGCTGGTTGATCAGCTCACAAGCAGCCAGACCAGCTCTATGGCCAGCTTGACAAGCTCAATTTTCAAGCAGGTTAAACTGGCATAGCTGGATTTTACAGCAGGGCGCAATGATCCATTGCCTCGTTTGAAATGACATCGCCCATACCTGCTGCTCTTGCACCTCTGGCAGAGTTCTTCAGACGTGCCACTGTCTTCAAGTGCAGATGATGGTGGGATCACACACAAAACTTTGACACAGCAGCTAATCAGCTATTCCTTTCACGGTTTGAGAAGAAGAAGAAAAAAATGAGATTATTCCTTTTGGCTTTGCAGGGTGTGACTGGATGTTTTTACGCATTTATTTTTCATCTCATGTCTTTTATATATATATTTTATATACAACACACAAGCTGTGCATATACAGTACACTACACACACATGCCTGGTGAAGAATAAAATATGGAAAAGAGAAGATCTCCAGATGATCCCCACCTGTCCTACTTTAACAATGGCAAAGCAAAATTGATTGAATACGAAATGAAAACCGGTTCTATCCAACTTTTCCATCAGAGTTAGGTGTGTATGATGGAAATTATTATTTCATTCTGGCTACATCAAAAGCTGCATCTACTCTGCAATACTTCTCAGATATTGGAGTGCAGTAAAAACATTTTCACCATGGGATACATATGCAGGCTGCGGCTGTGGCTCATGACATTATTAAGAATTGCCCAATAAAACTTAATTTAATTAATTACTTAAAAGTTTGAAGCCTGAAATGTCAAAATGGACTGGTTATCATTTTATACCCCAACTCGAAAGCATACCTACTTTACTGATAGTACCTATTCCTCTACTACTGTAGTGAATCATAACTGCAAAAGGGAGAAAACTACTGTGCAAATACAGAGTAGTTTCAACCTTTTCAAAGGGCTGAATGTTATGTTGCATTTTAGCTTCCACCATAGTTGAATAATTTTACCCCACCTATAGATAGCAACAATAAAATATAAAAAGAGATAAAAATACACAAAACATCAAACATTAAATATTAAAAGCCATTTTATAAAAGTGAGTCTTGAGCTGGGACTTAAAAGTGGACACGGAGGAAGCTGTTCTGATATCCAAAGGAAGGCTGTTCCAAAGTCTGGGCGCTACGACCAAGAAAGCACGATCACCCTTCGTTTTCAGCCTGGACTTTGGAACAGCCAATAATGCCAAGGAAGATGATCTCAGTGTGCGAGAAGTTTGATATGATGTTAAAAGGTCAATGATATATTCCGGAGCAATGCCAGCCAGTGCTTTAAAAGTAATAAGTAAAATTTTAAAATTGACTCTAAATTCAATAGGAAGCCAGTGTAACGTCGCTAGAACTGGGGTAATATGGGCCCTTCTATTTGTCCTAGTCAAAAGTCTGGCTGCTGCATTCTGCACCACCTGGAGACGGGACATGGATTTATGACATAGACATGTATATATGGAGTTACAATAGTCCAGATGTGAAGAAACAAAAGCATGAATGATTTTTTCTGTATCCTGTAATGATAACATGCATCTGATTTTTTGATAAAACAAGTCTGGATTACTTTTGTAATGTGGAGATTAAGTTCTGAGTCCAAAATTACTCCCAGATTTCGAGCAGTACTTTTCACATTATGTGCAAAAGGGCCAAGGTTTAAACAAATTTGTTGAGCGATCTCTGGTTTTCCAAAAATTTAATCTTATCGGGATTAAGTTGTGGGAAGTTTTGAGCCATCCAGCGTTGAACATCAGTTAGGCAGTCTAGTAAGATTGACAGTGTGTTAACCTCATTGCGTTTAACTGAAAGATATAATTGTGTATCGTCTGCATAACAATGAAATCAAAGGTAACATATAAATAGAAAATAAAATGGGTCCAATGATAGATCCTTGAGGAACACCGCAAGTTAAAATAGCAGACGAGGAAACTGAATTACCTATGGAGACAGAAAAGGTTCTATTCGACAGATATGAGGAGAACCATTCCAGTGCAATCCCAGAAATGCCAACCCAGTTTTTAAGTCTATCGATGAGGATTGAGTGGTCAACCGTATCGAACGCTGCACTAAGATCAAGAAGAACTAAAATGGATGTTTCACCAGAGTCGGCATTCAGCAGTAGATCATTAACTACCTTTAAAAGGGCAGTCTCTGTGCTGTGACATGCCCGAAAACCTGACTTTGAACAGGCTGTTTTTGTTCATAAATGCTATCAATTGTTTAGAGACTGCCTTTTCTAGAATTTTTTAAATAAAAGGAAGCTTTGAAATAGGCCTAAAATTATTTAAAAGTGAAGCATCTAAATTTGTTTTTTTAAGAAGAGGCTGGATTGAAGCGCATTCAAAATGAGAGGGTACACACCCTGAGGCCAATGAGCTATTTATAATCAAAACAATGTCTGGACCTGTAGTTCCTAGAACATCCTTCAGGAGTTTAGTCGGGATGACATCCATGGGACTGGAGGAAGGCTTCATGTCAGAAATAATATCATTAAGGTCTACCATTGCAATGGATTCAAATGAGCTAAATGTAGCAGAGGTATGGCAAGAAACATTCATAATGTGAGCAGAGGGAGTGATTCTAATTTTGATATTATCGATCTTTTCAATAAAAAATGTTAAAAACCTCTGGCAGAGCTCAGATGAGGATTCAGAAAAAACATTCGGAGAGGGATTTAAAATGTAGTCGATAGTTTGAAACAAACATCTTGGCTTACGGCTATTGACAGATATCAAGTTCGAAAAATACTTCTCCCTTGCATTTTTAACTGCCTGGTTAAATTTTGTAAACAAATCTTTCAGATGAAGATAGTCAGCATGTAAATTAGATGTCTCCATTTTCGTTCAGCTTGCCTTCGTTCTTTCTTTAAATTTTGTAAATCATTATCGTAAAGCCAAGGGAGTCTCTTTACGGTTGACTTTGACCTAATTTTAAAAGGAGAGATATCATCTAGTATGCCCAAGCATACACTATTAAAATGTTTTACTAATTCCTCTGTGTCTAATAGCGGGGTACAATTAACTATATGGTTTTCAAAGGCTGAAGAAAACATTTCAGCTGTTTGTATGTTGATGAATTTATCATTTGTCCATATAACTGGAAGTTGGACATCAAATAAGATGCTGACATGATCTGAGACACAAATGTCTTTCTTCTCAAGGCTCTTTAGCTCCAGACCAAGCGTAAACACTAAATCTAGCGTGTGCCCTTTATGCTAGTAGTATGCTAGTACGTGGTTTCAAAAACAGCATCAGTCTATTTGGCTGTCTGTGGCCACTGTTTCTGCGTTTCACCTGCAGGGGGCTCGTTAGTGCTGATGCAGCGCACCTGGGACACCTGTGCCACTCACCTGTATAAAGATAGCTGAAACGCAGTCTTCTGGCTCTCACCACTTCTTCAGTTAACCTGCGTCTGGTTTTTACAACACCCAACAGAACAGTTTACCCTCATTACAACACTTCCTTCACCACTGATCATACTGACTCACACACTTTATATATTCGGTATTTGTTCATTATCTTTATTACGTTCATCATTAAACCTTAAATTTAATTGTCTTAATCGTGTGTCATCTCCCTCCTTTGTCTTTGCCTTGAGTTTGGTCGTGACAAGTAGATTTGTATATTGAGAGACTGAACAGCCTGTCATTTTTCCTATAGCAACTATAGCAAGAATAATCGGCCATTGACAATTTTTGATGACTTCCTTCTCTTTCTTCAAAGCCATCAGATGTTGCAGGATCCTTTTCACAGTGATTTGCTTAGGGACATGTTTGTACAGTACTCTGCTATAAAGCCCAGCTTATTTCAGTCATGTCAGCCTCCCAACCATGGAGAAGATGCAGCCAACAGTAAGACTTAATCACCAGTTACGCTTCAGGGAAGCAGATGCCACTTGAAAGGGACACCAAAGACATGCTCAGGTCTCCCTGTAGGATTTCAGCTGATGATGTGTGAGAGCTGGATTATGCTCTCTTCGCAAAAGTTTTTTTTTAACAAGTTATAAACCCAGAGAGATATTTACAAAATGTATTACAAAAGCACTTTAATAGGAAAATGATGTATTATCTAAGATATACATTTAAATATCCAAAAGCTGGATGTGACCTTGTTGTTACAATGGAAAAACGAAACAAAAGAAACGCTCTGCTCAAAAGAAGGACATGTTGCCGTGTTTACCCGTTCTCCTGGACTCCTGCAGAATTTTTCTACCACGTTCTTGTTCACATACTTTCTCTCTAATTAAACACTTCTCTTTGATGCAGGTTTGAACCATTAAAATAAAAGAATCAAAGGGAATCTTGCCTGCCACACTCTCAACCACCTTCAAACAAATGCAGCAAACCACCGCTCAGAGCAGTTTACTCATTGATCTGACAACAGCCCGCTATTGAATGATGAAATGTGTTTAAAAACTGAAAACTCTGCCTTGCTGGCAATTTGGAAATAAGAATAGGACTACACGGACCTCCACTTGAAGTGTATAGCCATGGTTGGCTGTTTTTGATGTGCCATCTTGCTTTTGATTTGCACTGTGGTTCTGCGGGGTAGCCCGGGAAACAAGCGCACATCAAAGATCCTGAGTCTTCAGCTTAGCTAACAGCCCTCTAGCGCTAGGTTATGGTGACAGTAATTCACTCGGCTGGCCTTTGTTAAAACACTGATGCTCTCTTAGCATGGTCTGTACAATCGTGCTAGTGTTATGAGTATTCTTCCCATGAGGCCGTGTGGCTAAAAAGGCATGGAACGCTCATTAGGACAGAAAAGGAACAGTGTTGTTCTACAGCAGGGAAGTCTGGAGAGAGGTTTTGGCCTCAAAAAACGTTCCTTTGATAGCAGGTGCTTGGTACACACACTTGCACAGGTTTATCTCAAATCCTTTTTGACTGCTTACATTATACACTAAAATCTATTTGACTACACTAAGTAATTGAATCTTTAAGGGGGTTCTTTTACAGTCCTTGTTGAATTAAAACATACGCCAAACTGTAATTAGTAATTCCTCCAGAGCGATCAGTGTAGGGTTAACTACTTATTTCAACAAAAGGCCTTTGTATCCTGTTAGAGATGTTGGAAATTTTGGTTACCGATTTTGAATGAATTGTAGATTTAATTTTCTTTGGCTGAAAACATGATTTTAACCTGCAGAAGAAATTTAACAGAAAATTAACAGTTAACTCCTGCACTACTGCAGAAGCAACCATCAAGAAAATTGTACATTAGAAATGTTAATGTCTGCTTCTAATTAAGATTGACAGCTTGGGGAAGTTGCTTTATGCTTTATGCTAGTGCTGTATGCTTATAGTACTATATACTATTGGAACTTGTTGAAAGAATACCAGGCAAGGTAAAACAAGAATTAATCATTTTTGTTTGTATTCCAGAATGTCTGATTTCTCAATAGTACACTAATTTCACTTGCATACTGTGACAGCTTACAATCTGTTGGCTATTCATTGGCTTCACATAGGCTCATTTGAAATAATGTTGCTGATATGTGATCTTACTAGAAATAAATCTAATTGGTCTCTTTTAGATATTGTTGACCAACGATCATGTTACCATAATTGATTTTCATGCTTAAAAATAGTATTTAACCCTTTCAAGTCCCAAGTCCAATATATCCCCAAGGGATTTTGAGTTTGATTGAGAAAATGTAGAACATTTTGCACAGCTTTAATTGGGGCTCTAAACAATAGTATAGCAGTCGTTTTGATTGGTTGAAAAGGTATAAGGTAGAGAGGTGGCACTCTCGGGACTGAAATGGTTAATGATATTCAAATCAAATATTTTGGACATAAATTAGCCTTTGTAAAATGGTTTGAAGATTTTGTTTTTTTTGTTAACAATGTGAAATTGCTTCAGTCTCCATGCTTATTTGAATTTGTACTGGTTTATCAAACCTTTCATATATCCGCCTCCCCTCTGGTCCCAAAGACTTTGGTCATGTGGGAGTTTAATGTATAATATATTCACTCATGTATTATGTATATACGCTGCAAGTGACTATGGATTCACCATGGTTATTAACTGCAACTTGTGTCTTTCAAGACGTGCGTTCAGGGGCACTCGGAGGGTTGAAAACATTCACAGTTTATGTCTTGCAAGTTTGAAAACGGTAATTGTTTTCGTCTTTCACAAATAGTGAAAAACATGTACAAACTAACATTTATTAATGGTTTATTTCACATGTTTAACTTGTGAATTTGTACTTATTTGGAATCACATGCTTTGCAAATCATTTGAATAATGTGAATGGCATTATTGAAAGACTACATGAAATACATCCCCATTCCCTATTTGTTTTTGTTTTTTTACTAACAATAAACGTAGTTGGCTTGGAACCCAGAAAAACGTATTTAAATTCCCTTTGCCGAATCACTGGTCTGCTTTGTTTTAATGAGGTTAAGCCGTGGTCCTGTCTGTCATATGTTAATTTTAGGCTACACCCAATGAACGTATCTGCCTGATAATGACAACACTTGTAAGTCAGCCAAACGCACGACTGAATGCGTAAATTCCCGCGTCGCGTCTGCGGAGCTCAATACCGTTGCTATGCGCGCCGCGCGGCCGTGTGTGCAACACGAGGGGCAGATCGCTCTCACACTTTGTCATAATAAACTCTGTCATTGTGGATGGAGGGCCATTGTAATGAATAATCATAGCACGCCAAATACAAGCTGGATCCAAACAATAAACAGGTGCGGCCCATGAATAATGCATGCCGAAAAGGAATGCTAATGTCTTCCCGCTGTAGAGAACGCGTCTGACGTGCTAGCGGCCAAGGGCTCGGACGAAGACAGCCGGCCACCTCGGTCCCTCCCTCTCCGTTTTGTTCCTGGTCTCCGGCGAGTTTTGGCTGCGCCCGCGTGCATTCGTCCCTTTTATAACTCCGC
The DNA here is from genome assembly GCF_963514075.1 of Conger conger. NCBI lineage: Eukaryota > Metazoa > Chordata > Actinopteri > Anguilliformes > Congridae > Conger > Conger conger. Next base: position 9,910,921 of record NC_083769.1, read on the forward strand.
AGAGTTGGAGCTGGAGTGGCGGGGGGGGGGGGTTATGGTCTCGTAGCAAAGCGAAAGGGGGCTCCGCGGGGCTCCTCTAAGTACTTCGGAGCGAAGCGAAACCTCCTGCGTGGAGGAAACGGGTCCGAGAGGAGGCTGCTGGGAGCTCAGCAGAAGCATGGCTGGCAACCGAGGAGCAGATTGGTTTCTCCCCCCTCCTCCTCCTCCTCCTCCTCCATGGCCTGCGCTGGAAGGGAGGCCCATTACGAGAGACGGCAGGGTGGGGGAAGATGCCACATCGGCTGAGTGGGCTTCAGCACATTTAGCAGCTTATTTTAGCCGTTTATCCCACATCCATTTTCCTCATTTGCCCCACTCACAGCAATGGCCGTCAAACTTTCGGTCGCTGAAATACTTTCACCCCTCAGCATTCCTGCATATTGTTACAGTTTACAAGAAACAGAAATTCCCAGGGATGCAATTCTCAGGGGTTTGTAGGGCACTTTTGTACAATTTATCTCACTCTCTCTCTAAAGAGTTACATTTCAGTGTATGTTTGACAAATTGACATTATGTTCTTTCTACTGTTGCCATTTCTTGTTGCTGTAATGCGCACCTATGTGCTAAAATCCCCAATGTCTTGACTCGCCTTTTTCAACTGAATGACCTCCTTGGATTGGACGATACCATGGTTCATTCATGGGACTTATTTAATGATTCATTCCCATTTGTTTACTGTCTTTTTATTTGGTGTGCAAATGTGACAAATTATTGACAATTGAAAATGTATTTTAAAAATGATTTATGTTTTTCATTTATCATTTTCTTTTGCCCCCCAATTTTTGAGCTTTGTTGGCCTATGCAAGGCCGGGACATCTAACGACACTTCCGCATTACTGTAGGAAAATTGTGTGGAGGATATTTCTTTTGCATACTGTCCATCACATATTAAACAATACACACTTAGCCGTAGGCTGTTTTAGACAGTAAATATTTTGAGGACACAGTCAAACATATTTTGTATTTTAGCTTTTGTGTGGTTTGAAGTACCAAAAACGATCTCCATTCAGTTTTAAATGTCCATTCTCCAGTACCTCTCATGAGCTTTACCAAGAACCAGCAGCTTTATTGAATGTGTCTTTAAGGCTTATTGACATCAAAGAACCTCCGTTCTGATTGGCTGATTAGCGACAGCTAATGGGATGCTGTCTGTACCGAGCGCTTGGATTTGTTCCGGCAACATGATGGGCAGCGCTGAAGCAAACAAACGTATCGCTGTGATGTCACTACTACAAGGCTCGTTTAAATGCACATTTCCTTCATATGGACTGTGTGGATAGATTTTTGGACTATGCATTTTGATACCTTCACAGTGTTTTTATAGCACCTCCAAGGCCTTAATAATCTGATAGCAAGGGAAATGTCATTTTCCACAAAATGGGACCTTTAATTAAAGTGAAGAGCAGAGATCCATGAAGCCTGGGCCCCTCCCCATTGCCCTCCCCCTCCACCCCTCCTCAGGAAGGCCCAGAGGCAGGGTACAAACGGCACACCATGGACATAAGAGACGCTAGCTCCAGGCCTGGGGGAATACCTTGAAAAATGACAGACGACCAAGTCCTCCAGCCACCGGTCAGTGGTGAAATTGTCTTTGGTGCGGCTGTAGGGACACACTGCACTGATCTATCGACTATTCTCTTAATGGTGTTTGCCACAATGGGCTTGATTCATTGGATGTATTGCATTATAGGAACATACAGTATTTTATATACCCTGACACCAGTAATGTACACAATAGGAACTGGTGAGGCAGCAATCTATGGTGCATGGGAAGCCAGCGTGTAGGAGCTTTAACACGTGCTTCTGGTGGAACATGCAGGACGTCATTTTAAGTTCTCGGCTTAGGCACATTTAGATTTTTGGTTCAGCAAATTTAGATTTTCATCTCTCGTGGTAATAATTGGCGTACATCTATTGTCAGATTGCCGCACCGCAACTTTCACCTAATCTCTCGCTCTCTCCCTCTCTCCGTGTCCCATACATTTCATCGCGGGAAGCATATTGGCTGAACTTTGACGAAACGCGATCCGTAATACGGAGATGAATCAATGCTAGCCAAATTAAAAGGATCATTGGCACTTCTGGAAGGAAAAGTCATCCATCAGTCCAAGAAAGGGGAGCTAATTCAGAAGCGCCTGCTGACAATTGCTGTGTATTCAGCGAGACAGGAAATATAATATGGGAGGTATTAGGAGAATTAAGTGCTGAGGAGCATCACATTATCCATAATTGCATGCTGACGAACTGATATCTCCAAAACGAGCGAGTCGTTTTATGATTTGTTGTGCTCTCTCGTTAATTGTTCACGCGGCGGTGGCGTACTCAAGTTTTCCGGCAGGGAGCCCTATCGCAACCATCCAATCAACTCAACTGCTTATTGTTTTAAAGGTAAAATGAGTTTATCGATGGAACATGTACAGTAGTTACTTGGAGGCGGTGGGAATGTATGGCTTTACATTCCAGTACCTAGTCTGGAGTCATTCAAGCTTTCAGGAACTTAACTGTAAAGGAATATTTAACCCAAAAATGTTTTGTGCTACAGTAACTGCACGTAATAATGCAAACAACAATAGCTTATTACGTGCAATAGCATTTAAAAAAAAGATGGCTCCTAAAAGTTAGACAAGTGACATCACGTATCATTAGGAACAACTCTTGCACTGTATATGCACATACTCAGCTCCATTACTATCAATGCAGTTTCACTTCCATTAAAAATGCATCGTATATACGCATATAATATTAATCATATATTTGTGTGTGTATGATGAGACGTCCATCAGGCGTGGTGGGGGTAGACGTGGGGGTTTAGTAATGGCCTCTTAATTGAGAGGCTTGCAGACAGTAAAAACAAAAGTGTGTGTGTGTTCGCACTTGTCTTCCACGAAGAGGGGACTTAGAAAGCAAGTGGGGACATTTTCTAGCTGTGTGTGTCTGTGTGTATGTGTATGTGGGTGTGTCAGAGAGAGTGCATGTGAGTGTACGAGTGTGTACCCGTGAGTGTGTATGCACGCATGTGTGTGGTTGTGTGTGTGTGTGTGTGTGTGTAGAGGGGTTATTGGTCTATACAATATTCCTTTCTTTTATCTTGAAAGACGGTGTGTTCAGCCATGTTGCCTAGCTCCCACAGTTCAATGTCTCAAAGGTTTTGTCAAGGAGATGCTGCTGGAACACTTCTGTGAAATTGTATTGCAATGCCAAACAGGACAACACGGAGCACAACAGAATTGTAAAAAGCCTTTGATCTAAAATCTAAAAACTTATGAATAACAATGAAGCTGAGTTTGTTGCACAATAAACACGATTAGTATCATGCGCATGAAACAAAATGTAGCGATTACAGTAGATGCTCTGGGCGCATTGCGTACCGTTATTTAACATACACAGGAATACCTTATCATAATGTCCTGAATTCTATCAATATATCCTTACATTTTACTCACAAATAAATGTTTTTTTTTTCCCAGCAGTGAATCTGCCTGTGTACCCTGGGGGCTGGTTTACTGAGTTCACCAGAGTAAAACCCTAACCTCGCCAAATCCAGAACATGGACTGAAGTACAAAGAGCAGTTCCTTGTTTTACTCTGTACAGTCATGGGGCTAACTGACTAATCCTGCTTTGTGGATCAGGGCCCAGGAATACTTGCATATTTTTGAATGACACCTATTTCAGTCCGATGAATCTGGTATTGCCAGGCGTTATTTCTTGAATCAGTTTGGTTTTTTTGTTTCCTTATGTCAGGCTTAACCCCAGCCTTATTCACAACGTTAAGCTCAACCCCCAATTCCATTTTTGTTTGTATTATGTGGCCCCCTTTCGTTGCCGTAGTTGTGGTAATGTTGTGTACGAGGCACATGAGCTTATCCAAGAGATTAGAAACAAGCTGACAGTGAGGAAGTCTACACACATCCTTGGCTTTCTTTATAATTGCATTCTCCACAGACATGCACACACACACAGTTGTGTCCCTATTGGAAGTCCATAAATACAATATTTCCCCCAATATTTCCTCCCTGTTCACTTTAATGAGTGCGCGGATCGATGCGTTAACTCATACCAAATGAGCAGTTTGGACCAGAATGGCCTCCCCGCCTCTCTGTAACTGTCTGGCTTTTGTCTCGAATGGATCGCAGCAGGGATATTGGCTACTTACTTAAGAAAACAACACCTCCCATCAGATTGATTAAAGACCTCCAGGGACCAATTCTCACTTGTTTACATCTTTCCAAGTTTTTTTTTTTTTTTTTTCTTCCTCCGATGATCACATACTGTGCTGGGAGGAAGGGGCGGAAAGTTCTGCAGGGAAATGAAAGGCCACCATTTTAATCGAGAGCATATCCAAAGACTGTGAAGTAAGTAGATGGGTCAGGTCTTGCCCCACTCCACCCCCTCCAAAATAAAATTGAACTCTGCTACTTTTGTCAGTCTTGGAGCAGACAGACTAGCAATAAAGCAGGGAGGCTTGGACCCCTGGTCTAATTTGATGGGTGTTCTCCTGAATTTAGCATACAGCTGCGGCTGTCACAACGGGGACTCAGCGGACATCCCCTCGGCGGATAACTGGCAGTATGTGTGCAGCAGGGGATTGTGGGAGATTGCTGACAATCTGCTACTGAAGCGGGAGGTCTGGTGGGGCTGTGCAATAGCTGACAGGCAGTGATGCTCTGTGTGGGTCACTGGGCTTCTGTTTAATTGCATTCTCGGTGCGTGCATACACACACACACACACACACACACATTCAGATGCACACACACATGCGCACACACACACACAGGCCCACACAGACATTCACATGCACACACCCACACACACACACACACACACACACACAGGCCGACACACACACACAGGCTGACACACGCACAGGCCGACGCACACACACAGGCTGACACACACACAGGCCGACGCACACACACAGGCTGACACACACACACACACGCAAACACACACACACACACACACACACACTAGTAGGCAGCAGTTTCTCAACTTGTGTAAAAAAAGCACCAGGGTTGGCGGATAATTGAAGTCAATATTTGGGTGCTGTGTATGTCGGCCACATTTCCAGCATGGAATAATCACAGCTCTAAATCACAGCACCATACAGCACGCAATTAAAAAATGAATAAAAGCCAGAGATACATCGGGGGAAGAATTACTCTGGTAAAAACGCCGGAATTGAATGAAGTTGATTGTATAGACTGTAGCTTTAGTTCCAGAAATAACTATTAGCCTGCAGAATGATCAAAGTCTGCCATGTTTGCTCAATAGCTGGTACTAACAATGGCCTGTGTTCAACCCACATATCTTTGTCTCTAACTGTGATGTACCGTGTTCATCACAGTAATCTCCATTTCCCTCGGGATACCAAACTCACGCCATCACCCAGTGCAAGGAACCTCGGCGTGGTGATGGACAGCAGACTGTCCCTCTCCAAGAACATTGCGGCGGTGACCCGGTCATGCAGGTTCTTCCTATACGACATTCAGAGAGTCCGCCCTTTTCTCAACCCCTACTCAGACCCTACACCCCTGCCAGACCTCTTCGTTCAGCCTCCACAGGCCACTTGGCACCTCCCCCTCTCCGAACTTCCACCTCACGCTCACAACTACTGTCTATTCTGGCTCCACGGTGGTGGAATGAACTCCCTGTTGAGGTCAGAACTGTAGAATCTCTTCCCACCTTCAAGAGCAAACTGAAGACGCTTCAAGCAGCACCTCTCCCCGTCCCTCCCTACCTCCCTGTGAACCTTAATTGTTGTCTTTCGGTGATTTACTTTTTTGTGTATTGGTATTTTTAGTTTGGCTAGGTAAGCAGTGTTTGGCTAGTTAAGTTTGGTCACTTTTGCTTTGTTGTTTGTTTGTTTGTTTATTTGTTTCAAATAGGCCCTGGTCCTTACCTTTGTTGTACAGGTAGCAGTTGAAATTGTACTTCCCTCTCGGGTCTTTCAGCGCACTTTTCCCTGGTTATGATCTGCACTTTGTTGTACGTCGCTCTGGATAAGAGCGTCTGCCAAATGCCATTAATGTAATGTAATGTACATATTACGCAATACTTTTTTGCTGGTTCAATCCCACCCTAGGTGTGTCGAAGTGTCTGTGAGCAAGACACCTAACCCCCAAAATGCTCTAACCATTAACCATTTTTCTTCACAATCTCGGTTTATCTAGTTACATGTGGTTTTAGTGATTACTGAATTTGCCAAGATGTATTTTTGAAGAAAGAATATGCTTTTGTATTTTGAGTTGTTGAAAGATGTTTAATAATAGCAATTATGCTTTCTGTTTATTATTAGGTGGCACAAGGCCAAGAAAGAAATTACATGGTTTACAAAGATTGAGAATAGGCATACAACAATAGCTATGGCTATAGCTACTGACACTTTGTGTTATGTTCCTGTGTTCTGTGTGTTAGTTTATCATTGTTTATTATCATTATTCTTGTAATTTATTATTTTTCATATTCATGTCTGGTGTTCTGTTTATATTCATTAGTCTTTGCACTTGTCTTCCCCTTTGATGTCTGAGTCTGAATGTTTTCTAACCCAGTCACTCCCTTGTCTGCGTGCCCCACTATTCGGGTGTTTACGGTAGTTCCGGGGTTCAATGTTCCTTCCAATCTTACATTCCTTACTTCCTGCTTTCTCTCCATTTCATGTTTGTACATAGCACTAATATGCTAATCCCAACTAACATAGAATTTGTACAGTACTAATTATACTAACACACTAATATGTTTGTCAAACTAACAAACTAACATTCACTAGTTTTGGGTATTTGTAATTTAAATCACTTAACTAACTTACTAATGCATCTCCAGTTTCAATTCTGTTCTGTAACTCCGCCTCCCTATTCTATCACTGATGACTTGCTTAGTTTCAGCGAAGTATTCGCACCTGTCTCTCTGTATCTCTGCATCTCCTGATTCTCTGCAAATTGTCTAGTCCCTAGTCCGCAGCCGTTAGTATTACATGTGTGTCTTTGTGAATCCAGTCCGCGTTTTCGTTTCCCCCCCCGTTATTGTCTCATTCCCCTGTGTATTTATACCTGTTCTTTTCAGTTGCACGCTGCTAGTTCGTCTTGTCCTGTTTGGAGTCCTGAGCCCTTCATCCCTTCCCCCAGTTCTAGCCTCCTTGTTTTCCTAGTCCTTGCCTTTGTGTATTTTTGTGGATTTCCTGTTTTTGACCCCTGCCTGCTTCCCTGGACTATTCTTTGTGTGTTGTGGATTTCTGTACCTCTGCCTTACTGGATTGACCCCCCGGTTTTTGACCCTGGCCTGCTTTTTGACTACGCTCTGTCTGCCCCTTCACCTGCTAGTAAACCTGCCATTTTCCACACCCCTGTGTCTGCTTCTGGTTCCTCTGTCCCCCCCGCCGTGACACTTTGCAGGAATGCAATCAGTTTGTCTAACAGAGCTGCCTTTGCAAAAACAAACCTCGCGCCCACCATTTTAATTGTACTAATAACAACGCAGCCTTTTCTCGTTATTGTCTGTGCTTACTGCGCTGATAGATACGTATGCTCATCCTCGCTAAAAGAAACCCCAGCACAGAGCTAGCTTTACGAAGCTTTTGGATGCCAGAGCCAAGTTTAACAGTGCTGTCAGTTACACCGCTAGTTCTAAGATTTCAGGCTTCAGAAAGGTGGTGAGCACCTCATTGCAAAAATTGAGTTGGATCATGTGGACGGCTGCCAATTGAAGTGATACTTCATTACATCTCCATAACGCAATCTCCCACAACTCAGAATAATGGCCACATGTGTTTCTGTAACTAGGGCTGCAGCACTATTTCTAAATGCTGTGAATTCGGTGTCAAAGATGAACCTGATGAACTGCCGACCAGTGCATTGGCAGGAGCTACTGCATGCTTTAGCCTGGAAGCAGAGCTGGAAAGTTCAGGGGTCAGAAAAGTTCCGGAAGTCCTGCAATGTGTTTCTTCCATTCGAGTTGTCAGCCAGCTGATTTCATTGCCTCCTGGCTGAAATCCAGGTGACTGGAACAAAATCCTGGGGAGGACTTCATGAACCCTGGTTTTTCTATCTCGGTCTGAAAGTGTCCAATAGCTAACTATTCAATCTATTTTTCATATGCCAGAGTGACATTCTAACATCCCCTACCCATTTTTAATTAGTGGTTGTTCAACCAGATGAGCTATAGCTAATCATAATCATAATGTTGTTATTTAGCTGACACTTTTATCCAAAGCGACTTACAGTTGATTAGACTAAGCAGGGGACAATCCCCCCTGGAGCAACGCAGGTTTAAGGGCCCAACAGCTGTGCAGATCTTACTGTAGCTTCACCAGGGCTTGAACCACCAACCTTCTGGGTCCCAGTCATGTGCCTTAGGCACTAGTTGCATGTTACCACCAACCTTCTGGGTCCCAGTCAAGTGCCTTAGGCACTAGTTGCATGTTATAAACAAATGAACAAAGTATAGCGATTGGGTGGGAGGGAAGTGAAGTCTACTTACACGGCCATTGTAAGCCATGGGGATGTGGTACTCTCTGCTACATGAGATTTAAAGAGAAAGTGTCTGAGCAAAAGGCTGAGGTTTATATATACCACAATGAAATGTGAAGCAGGTTATAATAATGCTTGATTTATTGTCAGTGTTGCATTTACGGCTAATGCAATTAACTCTGCCTAGCTGTAAGTCTTACACATTTTTTATGAAAAATATCGATTATTACCAAGCAGTGTTGGAATTTTTACAACGCAGCTATAATATCAATGATGCTTCAGCAAAGATTATGAATAGGATCACTGTGCTGGAGGATAGACAGTCTCTTAATCAAAAACATTTTTTTTTATATAAATACAAAAATATTTCAATGGCCAACAATGAAACCGCAGTTATTTATATTCATATACTCAGCAGATCTGAAATTCAAAACAGTATCCACATACTGTATACACACTGTGTTATTTTTGCATGTGAAATAATACATTTCATATGTACATACACACACACACAAACAGCAAATCAATGTATATTCATACTACGTGTGTATCCTTGAACGTTTAGTGTAGCTTCTCTGACCACTGCTCCAGACTCTATAATTACACTCTATAATTATTTCCCCTATGTTTGTGTGTTCACCATACCTCCTGTGAATCCGCTGCACTGTGTCTGATTAGTAATACGTTTCTCTATCTGTGTGTGGACGCGTCACGCCCGTGAGAGGGGCTGACTGCCCGGAGGTGCGCGCACGGCTTCGCGGCTTCGATGGCGGCGCAGAGACGCAGGCCCCGCGTTAATCCGCTGTTTGCCAGTCGGCGCATGCACGACCTGCGGAGATCAGACATCATTTGTAAGTGATGCAGGAGTTCATCCATGATTAATTGTCAAACCCGTGTGAAACAATGTGATCCTTCATTGCTTACCTGTGGGATGTATGCGGCGGGACCACGCGTGCATGTCAAGCAGGCTGGGCCTCTCTCTTCTCCCTCTTCTCCCCGTCTCCTTTGTCAGGGAGCTTGTTCCCTGCATCCCAACACATTCCACGTGGCGCGCTACGCCCCGGCTTGTTTGCGCTCGCCTTCGCCGATTCTGTTGCGAAAAAACCAAGGGCTTGTCAATGACGGCTCTCGTTTCGACAATGTCGGGACAATGTCAGCGTCGATGTTCCTTTGACATTATATTCAGACATTTATTGTATAAGAACGTCTGATAAATTTACTGGATAAGAGCGTCTACTAAGTAAGAGTCTAAACGCCTGTAATGTAATGTAACGTTTTTTAAGGCATAGTTAAACGAAAGACCTACATCTGAATCCAAATCCTTACTGTCCTGTATGTCGTGGTATTGTCAGGGACTGGAAAGCACCCAGAAAGGGCTCTCTGGCTTTTGGTTTAAAAAGGTACAGGTAGAGAAACGCACACGGGGTTCTAAAGTACCTTTCGGGAGGCCCGGAGTGGTGCCGGGGAGGAGAAAAATCAATGAAAGACGCATTTTACTGAGAATATGGGAGCCGTACCAGTCGGGCCAATTAAATAGAGAAATCTAAAAGATGTTTGACCTCGTCCTGTCTCCCACGCAGCCAAAGGGAAAATCGATCGGAGCGCATTCTCGGTTCACTTTGTTCCTCCCCGCTCACGTCCGCACAGCCAATCTGTGTGACACCATGTCAAGCTGCACTGTCAACACACTGAAAACATGAAAACCGGGCTTAGCTCCGTCTTCTTTCATATGCTGGAGTGACAACCGCTGTCTGGCTGGAGAAGAATCCATCACGCGTCCAGATTGTGTTTCAGGGAGGTGCGTACCGACCATGGCTCGAGCGTTTATATCGGCCTGCCCTGCTGTAAAATCCAGCTACAGCCTGCCAGCTTGACAAGCTCGAAAATTGAGCTGGTCAAGCTGGTCATAAGAAGGTATTGCTGGGTATGAGCTGGTCGACCAGCCAGTGCTGGTAGCTTGCCTAAGCTGGTAGCTGGTCAACAGCTCCCAGGTGTTTCAAAAGCTAGCTTGAGCTGGTCAACCAGCTTGTGCTAGTAGCTTGTCTGGGTGGTTGACCAGCTACCAGCTGTTTAACATAGCTTAAGTTGGTCAAACCATGTGAAGCTAGGAGTTGGTCTGAACTGGTCAACCAGCTAAACCATGTCGAGCAAGGAGGTGGTCTGAACTGGTCAACTAGCTACCAGCTGTTTCAAAACCTAGGTTGAGCTGTTTATATCAGCAGAGTATGCAAGAGGGAGGTGGAAATAGCGATACCGAGGACCGGGGTGGCCATCACAGACAAATGCAACAGGTGAATTAAAGTTTTTCATTTAGCGTCCATACAGACTGATGCTGCTCTTGTCTAGGCGACCGTCATCTATGCCCAGAATTGGCCCTGGTGCTGAAAAAAACAGCTCATGCTAGCTTTTGAAACAGCTGGTAGCTGGTTGACCAGTTCAGACAAGCTCCATATTCAACATGGTTTGACCAGCTCAAGCTAGGTTTTGAAACAGCTGGTAGCTGGTAATTTCAAACTGGCCATAGCTGGATTTCACACCAAGGCTTACACTTACTCATGATGTCAAATAACTGCATACTCTGTTTAATTGCATCCTGTATGGCTGGGCTGACATTGACACAGCTAGCACACACAGTTGCTAGGCCTTGAGTAAGTCATTTTTAGGTTACAGATTATTATATTTATTTCTATACTCTGGCTTCAATTATCAGGCTCTTGACCTAATATTATTATGAGCCAGACTAGGTTGACAAGATATGTTCATCCAACCCATGAGAACATGCTCGGTTTATCAACAAGTGGCAAGTTACTTTTTTTCTGAAACAGGTGGGGCTCTACTGAGCACTGACATGGTAAATATTAGACTTTAACATACTCTTGTTACTTTGGAATTTTCACGGTGGCCATTTTGTTGATTTCCTGTAAGGTCAGATTATTGTCCAGAACACTTTGTCAACATCAAGATAAGACAGATTCATTGTAGAGTGTGGTCCCTAAGTGCAGATCTCTTTTTTGAGCTCTCTGGATCATTACTGGCTCTAAGTGCACCGTGCGGGATATTTATACGTTCAACTGTCTCAGAGAGGGGTTTGTCAGAGGAATCGATCACATGGATGGGCCTCAGTAGAGTAGCAGGGCTAAGTAAGTATGCTCGTGTACCTCTCTAAGATGGAGGCCAGGATGACCTCACAGAAAAACAAAAGCATTGTTTGTTTCCTACTGAACGAAATCCAAGCCAAAGGTAAATTTCCTGAAACCGATATCATTACATGTTGTGTTGTCGGGAAAAAAAAAAATCCTTGTTTTTTTTTTCCCTTTAATTCCTCTTATATTACAAAAAGTGTATCAATATTTCAGAGTCAGGCATGAATATTTAAAGCAGCTGTAATGGATTTTCCAAAAGCAGGAAAGATGGGAGGTTGCTGGCAGTGAGATAATCATGCCTCGCATCCCTCTCTGTAATTAGTTTAGTTCCCTGGAACAAATCGGGCAGCTTTCAGCTTTTACACCATCCCCTCCGCAGCACCACCGCTCCACCGGGCCTCGCTGAACCAAACAAAAACATCCCTGGTGCGAACATCGCTTGACCAAACTGACTTTTTCCACAATTCCATTTTAATAGGGTTCAGAACAGGTCGTTCATTGCATTTAATCGACGTTGTGACACAAAATCAACAACTGGAATATTCCCAGAACAGATTTACAGTGGAGGTGTCTGGTAATGTTCAGCAGTGGGGCTCTTATTGAGCCTATGGCCAAGCCTTGGGCTTGCAATGTCACAGTTTGGGACATGAAGAACAAAAATGTTTTACTCTCCGTGTACCTGTCAAATTAAGCGACTGCCACATTTCAACTCTTGTGACAATATTATTGTTAGGCCCCGGTGTGAACTACGGTGTGAACTCCATCTTCATTGCAATTAAACACCTTTACGCTTATTGAATATACACTCAGTAAGCACTTTATTAGACTTTGAGTCTTCTGCTGCTTTAGCCTATCCACTTAGTTATGATGCGTTGTGTGTTTAGAGACGCTCTTCTGCATACCGCTGTTGTAATGGGTGGTTATTTGCGTTACTGTCACCTTCCTGTCAGCTTTGACCAGTCTTGTCATTCTCCTCTGACCTCTCTCATTAACAAGGCATTTCTGCCTGCAGAACTGCTGCTCACTGGATGTTTTTGTTTTTCCCACCATTCTCTGCAACGATGAGACTGTTGTGCGCGAAAATCCCAGGACATCAGCAGTTTCCAGTCTCAAACCATCCTGTCTGGCGCCAACAATCATTCCACAGTCAAAGTCACTAAGATCATATTTTTTATTGTGAACATTAACTGATGCTCCTGACCTGCATATGCATGATTCAATACATTGCACTGCTGACACACAATTGGCTGATTAGATATTTGCATGAATAAGTTCCTTATAAAGTGCTCACTGAGTGTATAAAATATATAAAGTGCATAGCTCACATGCACAGAATTCCGCCAACATATTCTAATTATTTTCTATTCACCACAAATGTTACCTAACGTTAACTAACAGTTTGAAAAGGTAGTACGCCGCAAAGAAAAATGGCTGCTGATGGCAAAAAATGCAGAGAACAAAAGTTGACAATTATTTGGCTGTTATGATACACTTTAATCAATGTAATATTTGTTCGTACCTTAAAAAATAAATCACTGGTAAGCACCGAATCAGCTAGCTGGCATTATTAGACCTAAGTCGCAACCATTTGTATTAAAAAGGCATTGGTGCTAAAACGGAATGGAGTGTTGATTTAAAATCATTCAACAGTAACTGTAAACATAGCAAACATGGTTCGCTGTGAACGCACGTCAGGTTGGGTTGTCACAAAGTTTAACTGAACAAACACAAAGCAAGAAGCTTTCTTTGTCTTTAAAAACCGCTCCTCTGAATTGGGCTGCCGGCTGGTTTTCCCTTTTGGAGCGCACTCCACCTGCTGAGGGCCTCACTCGTTGTGTTGGAGAGCACACGAGCAGTTGGCACAGTCCGGAGGAGCAGAGGACTTGCTGTCGAGAGATCAAGAGTAACGCGGGGACGCACATGGGTGCTGGATGCCTCTGCCCTGATAGTTTAGTTATTCACGGGATCTGATATTATGAATTACAATATCGAATTGACCAGTAATGAAAGACAGATTATCTCTTTCAAATCTTTGTGTAATTCTTTCTGGTTCACTGTGATATGGGCCACGGAATAGTGTCACGGAATACATAGGCGCTGGCTGTTTGGTTGTTTGGTTGTTTTGTGCTCCAGAAATCCTCCCGTACTCCCCAGCTAAGTCCCTATTTGGCTCAGACTCAATGGGAACACAGCACAGCTGCTCTGTATTGGATGAATTCCACACAAACTCCTATCAATCTATTTCTTTCTATTTCACAGCACTGTTTATATGGGGAGGTCACTTCCTACATCCACTGTGAGCCCACCATACATTGCCTCTGCAGCACTCTGAAATTCCCTGAATAATTTGGTCCAAAGTAGGATATTACATTTAAATCAATACATTTTAGGCATTTCACTTTCAGTCCCAAGAGTGCCATATGCCACTCTCGACTGCATACGTTTTCAACCAATCAAAATGACTGCGATACTATTAAAACCCTCAAAAATGTTCTCAAATTTCTCTATTTTCTCAACCACAGCCAAAACACCTTGGGATTTGGGTGGAGCCACTTCGTACTGAAAGGGTTAACAGATGTCCTTATCCAGACTTATGAAAAATACATTTGTATGTATTCTTTCATAAATAATACATACAATTCTTTATGGGTGTAAAGCTGGATATTTGCAGAAGCAATTCAGCAAGTGCCTTGCTGAAGAATACAACACCACTGCTACACCTAGGAATCAAACTTACAGCCTCTGATTTATTCTGTAAACCTAGTACCTAACCTGCAATGCCAATCCGGGAGGAACCCCTTAAATGTAAGTTATTTATTTTTTTTGCCTGTGTGAGAACTCGATGTGCAGACTCAATTTCCTTTGAAGTGCTATACCATCTGCTGGAGGGGTTAAGGAGCATGCTCTGTTGATTTTTTACTGCCGTTCTTAAGCACATTCCTTTTAATGTAGCAGCCCTGTGTGTAGCTTTCCCTTTACCCTAATGAGGCAGGGTTGAAGAACTGTTGACCAACGCAAGAAAGTTAACTAAGAGCCCGCTACTGCAATCCAGAATGAGTCTCCGCGCAAAACTGCACTCCTGAGGACAAGGGGTAGCAGTCCTCCGACTCCAAATGGTCCTCTTGTCAAATTCGTAACAAGGCTTTATTGCCAATGAATCTGAAGAACTGTTGCTTATTCAGAGTACAGGACATTAATTAAGACTTTTTAGTGTCACTTTGTTTTCATACAGTGCCTCAGCCCTCTCTAAACGCGGCCGAGCTCAAAGCCCCACAGACAGATGCGGATGCATCGACCAGAACAAAGGTGGTGGTGAAGTCAGTAACGTGATATGTCTGAGGACATGTATGGAGAGTATTTCAGTTGACCATTTGATTACCGCACTCTCTGGGATTTGCTGGAAGAGGGTGGATGGCGAGAAAGCGGGGCGATGCAATCTGCAATCCCGTCAATGGATTTCCTTCTATAGAATTGCGTGTGGTTGCGATTTGATTGTTTAGTAATAGGTTTTCTCCTTCTCTAAGTTTTCCACCGGACATGCGATTCCAGGCACATTAATCTCCTTTCGGAGTGATGCTCCCCAGTGCTCCAAACCATGGCTAGGCCCAGGCTGTCAGCGGTGTCAAATTTCTACAGGATGAGAGAGAATGTTGTGGAACTTGAAGCAGAAAGACAAATAGTCATTCTAGGAGAAATGGCCGTTCTTAGGTGGCCAAGGCACGTGAATTATTCATGCTCGGCCCATCACGAGATTAGTCAGATAAGATACGAGGTCACGCCTCGCGAGAATCATAAAATAGCCAGGTGCTAGAACGTTTGTTATTGCGGCACTGCGAATGTGACTCTCTGCAGGGAAATGTCAGCTCCCAAAATTACTGATTCAAGATCAGTTTGTTTATTAGTCTTATAATGATTCAGGTTGGAACTAAGGGTGGCCAAGGTGATCTTGGACCAGTGCCTTCTCTCCGAAGCGCACTGTAAGACAAAGACGCGGTAGTGTGAAGAGAAAGATGTTGAAGACTTTTTAAAAGCTACAAATCCTTTTGAAGTGATGCAATCATAGTTATGTACAGGACTCATACTGTGCTGCACTCAGACATGGATCTATTACATTTAATATGTATGAGAATTAATTCTCTGCGGAGAGACTTAAGAGTCGTTCTCCCTCTTGTAATCTCTTCCAGCTAGAGTGCAGTGATCCAATAGTTTCAAAAGACAATGCTGGAACTCATTATCTGCCGAATTCCTCAAGCATGCAGGTACAACTTTATTCATATCCATAAACATAATCAAATATATCAAATGATCAGTTTCATGCACAGTTTCCCTCCAACAATCGTCGGAGCCCGAAACGATTTTTGTCATTTTCCCGCTTGCACATTCACATCAGATTTAGATTTGCGGGGAAAACTGAGGAAGAGGCGACTTTAAATTGAAACTAGATTTGAATCTTCGCCTTCTTGACTCATGGCAACTCAGTTACTGATCAGTACAAGGAGATCAGCCCCCGTAACAATGTGATTAATGGTGTATCTTTTTTTACCAACGCTGTCACATCCTCGAGGAAGGTGGGGGGGAGGGGGGTGGTGACATGAGATGTAGATACTCCACTTCCATTAACAAGTTGTCGACTATCTTTCCTTTCAGCCTGTGAAGATGCTTATCTAAAGACAAGTCCAACGTAGTGTGCACAACGTGTCTCGTGGGCTCGAAAGTTATTCTTCAAAGTGCTTTCCTCCAGTGAGGGATAAGGAACAGAGCTGTGTGCGCTCGATGCTGGCATCGTCTCTTTCGTGACGCCAAATCTCCTGTGTGTGAATGTCTGTTGGAAATGAGGTGTAAACATCTGAACCAGAGGATCTGGTAAGCCCAGGACCCAAAATTGAAGAATCAGACAAAATGGCCGCCTGTGGCCGGTCTGCTTCAGTCCCACAGGGTATACACTGGATTACCTCCCTGGGTGTCTCCTGCAGCTTGCTTTGGCAAAGGACATTATAGCTTGGTGAACGCACCACTGCGCTGTTTCCAAATAAGCAGTTCCTCCGAAATTGTGGCTAAGCTCGAAAATTGCTGGGTTTACTTGTTGGAGGGCATTATCTGGAACAAATGTGTAGCCAGCAGCATTCCTGCATAAAATGGAAGGCAGTGGAAGTGAGGGCGGGCGGGGGGCAAGCCATACACCGCTGGGGGAGACTGGCCTTGATCAATGACCAGTATGATTGGGGGGTCAGCATGTTTTAAAAGCAATCAGCTCATTGCGCCACATTGATTCGCCCAAGTTGCAGAGTTCAGTTCCATCATGGATGAGTGTGTCAGAGAGAGAGAGATGGAGAGAGAAAGGGGGGGGGGGGGGGCGGCGTAGAGGGAGGCAGAGAGAGCGTGAAAAAAAGGGCCCAGGAGATGGGAAGAATTTGTGCTAAAATGTGACTTGGGAACTGAATATTTTCCACCACGTGCGTACCGCTTGCCCTTTTGACAGAGAGAAGGAGGGACGGCGCATTGGCAGGAATTGGATCTAGCCCCCACAGTAGATTAAAGCTGCCCCCCCCCCCCCCCCCGAGCCTTATCAAGGCCGAGACCCTGGGGAGATCGCAGGTAAAGATGTTCTGGCAGGGGGACGGGGGGCTAGCGAGAAGCCTTTGTCAACAGCAAGATCGATTGGGTGATTAAAGATCCAGGAGTGGAGTATCAGTGGCCAAAGACCTCTCTCTCTCCGGCACGGAAGCTTCTGGAATAAGCTCTTTGTGTGAGCCTCTGTCCATCAGCCAGGAACCCCCCTCCCCCCACCCACCCACTCCCCCAGGAACTTCATTTGTTTTGGGCGGCTTAGTTACTTTCACACTGTCCTCACCGTCGGACCGGGTAATGAAGGTATCCGTCAACCGTGGACAACATAAGGAGCTCCTCTGGCTCTGGGGTTTTTAGTTTAAGTTCTAAGGAGCTTTGCTTTGAGGTAGTCGAGTTGGGTCGAGCAGTTGTGCAAGTGCAAGATCCTGGCAAGAGCGTTTGTGTCCTCTCAGCCAGTCCTGGCATATCTCTGTCTTTTTGTACTCTCTTATATTCATTTTTTCATTCGTAGCGGCAGCGCAGCACAAAAGGTGGTGGTACATAAAAGGTACATAACTGCGACCCAGAGGGTCGGTGGTTCAAGCCCCGGTGTAGTCACGATAGGATCCACGCAGCTGTTGGGCCCTTGAGCAAGGCCCTTAACCCCTCCAGGGGGGATTGTCTCCCGCTTAGTCTAATCAAATGTAAGTCGCTTTAGATAAAAGTGTCAGCTAAATTACTGTAATGTAATAACCTGGGGACATGAATCTACATATGAATATGCATCTACACATCGTTAAAAAATGAGTACTCGATGTGCAGTTAAGGGGCGGATGATTCGCGTGACTTCTGGTCTCTCACGTCGAGCCCGTTTCAG
Organism: Conger conger; assembly: GCF_963514075.1. Classification (NCBI taxonomy): domain Eukaryota; kingdom Metazoa; phylum Chordata; class Actinopteri; order Anguilliformes; family Congridae; genus Conger; species Conger conger. The sequence goes on from NC_083769.1 coordinate 9,928,991, forward strand.
AGCCGGAGAGTCTGAATAGAGATGTGTCTGCAGTATGCGTTTCCCACAGAGTTCCCATCAGGGAAAAATGGGCAGGACATCGTGCGGTATCCTCGTGCAGTATCATTCCGTGGAATAATTCTTCATGGATGGATGAGTTTCCAGCACAATCTTTCTCTTTCCTGCAGTGTCCATGGCATTTGTGGGGGGGGGGGGGGGGGGTATAGGTGCTGGACACAGAAGTCAAAATGTGAGACCATCTCGAGCTAGGACAATGGGAGCTTCGGCTGCTTCACTGCTGCCTGCGAAGGAACTCGCAGCTCATTCCAGCCTACGTGCTCCCAAGCCAAAGAATACAAATAAATTAAAAAATCCCAATTTCTTAATATTCTACCCAAGGAAGAAAAGAAGAATCATCTTTATGTTTCAGCTGTCGCATTGTCTTCTTCATCAGCGAGTAGTGCGACCATGAAAAAAAGAAAAAAAAAAATCCCGGGGAGACAGGAGAGCGATGAACTGCAGCCGCAGAACCCGCGCACACAAGATGTCCGCCGTCGTCTCCTTCCGGCCGGGCTGTTTACACCCCCCGCGCTCGGGCGTGCGGCCGTCTTCCCAAAGCGCTTTCGCCGCCTGAGCGTTCTTGGACTCCGGACGGCGAAAGACCGGCCCGCTCATTCTTATTCCGGAAGTCACGGACGCTGAGCCAGTCCTGCCTTAAATTGTGCTTCCTAATCACTCTTCTGTAGCGTGGCGGCTCGTGCGAGGCCCGGGGACTCGCTGTGCCGCTGTTGTTTCCAATTGGAAAGGCATTTCCCCTGGGTGTAATCTGCAGCCGGGAAGCGGGCTGATGTATGGAGAGCCGGGCGCAACAACAGCAGCGCCAGATATTATTGCCCCCCAACTTCAAGGAGGCCGTGCGGGCCCCCGGCTCCACATGCGGTGCCCCCAGAGTCCTCTGTGTTTCAATGTGGGTCAAATTGAACTCTTAGCAAGCGCTATGAGAGTAAATGTAGTCCTCAGGGATGTTTCCCTATACCGCGTTGCAGGCAGGAAGCCATTGCAAAATAAGTTGGTTCTTTCATTTTGCTCTCAGCAGGAAAGCATAGCTCCTCATGGTGGGTGTGCAGTACAGGAATATTTTTGATGGTATAGACTGTATGTGCAGCCAGCTCTATATGTCTCGGTACAAAGATCTATTTTGTATTCCGATTTGGCTCAGTATCTACGATTTATGTCTTGTGTTTGATTTCAATGTCATTTCAGATTTGTAATTAAACAATTCACATGTGGTTAAAGTGCATATATGCGTGCATACACATAAGTACACACATGTATGTGTCACAATGTGGAAAAGGGGGTAACATCACGCAGTTCTCAGTTTTACAGAATAATTAAACTCAGATTCGATTTCGGTCAAAAATTAGATGAGCACAGATTCGGAATCTTCAAATACTCGTCTATCATTTGGCTATAAATCCATTACGCGTCAATGAGAAAATATTAAAAGAGTGTAAATATATTAAATCTATGGTTGCATTTCCTTCAATCTTCTTTGCTGGCGCATCATCTGTAGATTTTCCAAATGAATACATACCTATTAATAATATACCTATATAATTAGTTAAATAAGTGCTGAGTAATGACAAAAACTGGCGAATATTAACTCTTAATTTGTGATTTTTGCAATATCTAAATTGTAAACATGAGTGGTTCCAGCCGAGATCACGGGTGAATGCCCACACTTGGGAATGGGAAGTCAGTTCTGCTCAGGAATTCATGCTTCATGCATCTCTACCAGTGCCTGTACTTCCTGGAGCTATCTGCTTCCAATTAATGGGAATTGCACGCTTAATACACACCTTTAAAATGAAATGGCTGTCCTACCTCTCTATAGCTCAGCTGGAAGATGGGACTGAATTCCTGAATGGCCATTTCACCACTTCACAAATAGATTAAAAAAATCATTAAGTACTTCAGGTCTGAGATGAGGGATTAATTGGTTGGATTAAATATTTCAGAATGGTTGAAGTTAACAGGTGTACAAGCATGAGTGAACTATGCTAGGACCTCTGATATTTTTGTTAATGTAAAATGGAAGATGAAGAGCCACTGCATCTATTTATGATAATTAACGGTTACAGTATAACCACACAAGGGTATATCCGAGACCAATGATGCATAATTGAAAGATACATCTAGTATTTTTATCACAGAAAAGCAATTCACTGCAATATATTATAAATATCTGGGCTCATTTAAAAAGAAATTCCACAACAGTACATGTTATTTAAAAATAGATTTCATGTAAAAAAAATAATTTCAATATATTCCTATTCAGATTCAGTGAAAAAGGCCCCGCCAAACATCAGTGTCTGAAAATATTCCACTTGCTACAGTAAATGAGATGAATGTGCCCAAAAACATCAAAAGAGCATGGCATTTGCCTACATTCAGTGAAAGACTTTCATCTAGTGCAGTCTGCAGCCAAGACCGTCAAAGATACCACTTCCCCCTCATTAATGGAGCTCAAAATCAATTAACTCTCCAAATCAACTCCTCAAAGCCTTTACTTTGCATTACTGAAAGAGCTATTGCATCCCTTTGTATACCTTTTCCATTATTTAAGCCTGCCAATGATACTGATTTTACACTTAAATACACTTTATGTACACTCACTGAGCACTTTATTAGGAACCTTATTTGTGCAATTATCTAATCGGCCAATCATGTAGCAGCAGTGCAATGCATAAAATCATGCAGATATGGGTAAGGAGCTTCGGTAAATGTTCACATCAACTATCAGAATTGTGGAAAAAATTTGATTTTGACCATGTAATGATTGTTGGTGCCAGACAGGCTGGTTTGAGTATCTCAGAAACTGCTGATCTCCTGGCATTGTCTCTAGAGTTTACAGAGAATGGTGCAAAAAAACTGAAATATGTCACGGCGGGGAGGACAGAGGAACCAGAAGCAGACACAGGGGTGTGGAAAATGACAGGTTTACTAGCAAATGGAGGGGCAGACAGAGCGTAGTAACAAACAGGCAAAAAGGTCAAACCAGGGGGTCAGTCCACAGGCAAAAGTACAAAGGTAAATCCAATCAGAATAGTCCAAAAAGCAGGCAGGGGTCAAACGCAGGAAATCCAAAAAAAAAAAAAAGGGGACAAGGGGACAAGGGGACAAGGGGACAAGAACTAGGGGAAGGAATAAAGGGCTCAGGAACAAAAACAGGACAAGACAAACTAGCAGCGTGCAACTGAAAAGGACAGGTATAAATACACAGGGGAATGAGACAAACTAGGCAGGGCATGGCAGTGAGGACGGTCTAACAAATAAACATCAGGTGAGACACATGAAAGGTAATAGGACAATAACGAGGGGGAAACGAAAATGCGGACTGGATTCACAAAGACACACATGTAATACTAACGGCTGCGGACTAGGGACTAGACAATTTGCAGAGAATCAGGAGATGCAGAGATACAGAGAGACAGGTGCGAATACTTCGCCGAAACTAAGCAAGTCATCAGTGATAGACTAGGGAGGCGGAGTTACAGAACAGAATTGAAACTGGAGATGCGTTAGTAAGTTAGTTAAGTGATTTAAATTACAAATACCCAAAACTAGTGAATGTTAGTTTGTTAGTTTGACATATTAGTGTGTTAATATAATTAGTACTGTACAAATTCTATGTTAGTTGGGATTAGTATATTAGTGCTATGTACAAACATGAAATGGAGAGAAAGCAGGAAGTAAGGAATGCAAGATTGGAAGGAACGTTGAACCCCGGAACTACCGTGAACACCCAAATAGTGGGGCACGCAGACAGGGGAGTGACTGGGCTAGTAAACATTCAGACTCAGACATCACAGGGGAAGACGAGTGCAAAGACTAATGAATATAGACAGAACACCAGACATGAATATGAAAAATAATAAATTACAAGAATAATGATAATAACCAATAATAAACTAACACACAGAACACAGGAACATAACAAAAATCATCCAGTGAGCAGCAGTTATGTGGGCAGATTATGAGACAGGTCAGAGGAGAAGGGCCAGACTGGTCAAAGCTGACAGGAACGTGACAGTAACCCAAATGACCACACATTACAACAGTGGTATGTAGAAGAGCATCTCTGAACACACACCACGTGGAACCTCTAAGTGGCTACAGCAACAACAGACTTAGCAGATCTAATAAATAATTAGACATTGGCTATAGAAGCAAACTGAAATGGCACCACACTTTTAATTCGGCTCGGAGTCACATAAATCATACAGTATATTGTTACAGTGAGGTCATGCTCTTCCAAATTTATTTTCATATGACGGCACGCCATTTCCCCCAGCTGCTGTGCTGTGCTGTTTGAGAGCTCATAACCTTCCAGCCATGCATAACCTTCCTGGCAAAATATTGACTCAGTTAACCTCATGCAACTTTAATAGATATGATTTAATAATTATCAGCATAATAATAATGGATGTGCAGTTTTTTCAGAGAAACCGAATGTGATAAGAAAGCAAACCGGATTATGAATTATTAGTATTACGGAGGAAGGAAGTATAAACTAATCCTGGAGATCTGAATCTCAATACAGTGATGTACAGTTTTGTCTCCTTTGACCCCAAGGAGAAAATAATAAAACGTAATAAATCACAGTAATAATCATAAATGATGTTTTTTTTTATAGTGGGTACTTTCACTTTACAGTGCAGTGAAAATGTAGTCGGTTAAAGTCCTACATGTCGGGCGCTGTGCGTTTGGTACTACAGCGATTAATAACAATGAGTTTCCACACAGCCGATAGACGGTGACACAAAGAGCCTTCGGAGCAGAAGGCAGCCACTGTGAGGGTCGGTATATGCATCGGTGTCTTGTAGATACGGGTCGGCCTCTATTGAATCCTGACGGTGCCGGTTCTGACCGAGGCCGGCCGCACCGCAGGGCGGTGCGTAATTGGACGCCCAGGGATGGGATTTTTCGGCGCGGAGTTGTCTCTATCTCATCACACAAAACCCGACTCTTGCTGTCAGTTGGAGAACTGCACTCGGCCGCTGCCAGCTGTGCGGGAAGTGCTCTCGTCAGGCTCGGTAACTACGGTTGCTACGCCGCTTGGCTGCCTCCACTGCCGAGCGGAGAGAAGCAGCGGGCGGCTCGTCGATTCGGCGGGCGACATTTCGGCTGGGCCTAGGAATGTGATTGGAGCATTATTAAAATGTGTCATTTTTTAAATCTAACAAGGTAGGTCAACTGCTCGTTTGCAGACAACCTGGGGAATGTGAATGCATGTGCAGACTGTCAGTTATATTGCGGGGGGGTGGTGGGGGGTAGAGTAGTTGGCCTGAGAGGCTGTTTTTTGGTTAGCATTTTATGATTGCCGTCAGTTAACCCTTTCTGTCCCAGGAGTGCCATATGACAACCCAATACAAAACATGACAATTTTATTTCACATTGTTAATTTGTCTCAAAGATTGAAATGCGGGGCTATGTATAAAAAAAGTACAGTAATTCCTACACGGTGAAACAAATATGTACCTAATACTCTTCAATAAAAGCTGAGAATCTGCACTTTGACCACACATAGAATCGCTTGATTACAAACAGCGAAACTAAAACATTAATCGGAAAAAGCAGAAAAAGACAAGGTGTGTCCAAACTTTTGACTGGCACTGTATGTCAACACGCTTTCATGTTGTCAAGTGCACGGCTATATTTACAATTCACAGGTTCGGCGCTGATTAGGCGACGGAGCTGAGGCACGTTGATGGGTAATTGGTGGAGACAGTGCGGTGCAGGCCCTGAGTGAGATGCCTGTGCCCTTGTAGCGAGGTTGAGATTTGAACCTGGCCTCTCACTCGCCCAAAGGCACCAAAAAACGCATCTTTCCAGTCAGATAAAGGCGGCATTGCCCCTAGCAACATTGTTATTTTAAACCTGATGGTTGCAGTGTCAGTGAGTGTTGTCACGGTTACCTGCCGCCAGGCCTTCGCTTTACCGCGCCTCGCTGTGCTTTTCTAGCGAACTAGCCGAGCTACACCCGCCATCCTGCTTCTGAGCTACACCCGCCATCCTGCTTCCAGTCGGCTGAAGCAACGCCCGTCTGAAAGACCAGAGCTGACACTCCCAACAACGTGAAGAGTTCCCTGCTAGGACGTGCAGAGTGCCATCCTCAGCACGACATGGGAATTCTTCCCATGATGCAAGTCACTGTGCATTTCTAGCTAACTAGCTGAGCTACACCCTCCTCCTTCTGAGCTACACCCTCCTTCTTCCGAGCTACACCCGCCTCCTTCTGAGCTACACCCACCTTCTTCTGAGCTACACCCACCTCCTTCCTAGCTACACCCTCCTCCTTCCGAGCTACACCCGCCTCCTTCTGAGCTACACCCACCTCCTTCTGAGCTACACCCACCTCCTTCTGAGCTACACCCTCCTCCTTCCGAGCTACACCCGCCTCCTTCTGAGCTACACCCACCTCCTTCTGAGCTACACCCACCTCCTTCCTAGCTACACCCTCCTCCTTCCAAGCTACACCCACCTCCTTCAAGTTGGCTGAAGTGACCCTCGTGGGAGAGACCACAGCTGACACTGCAACGATGTGACAGTTTCCTTGCTACGGTTTCCTAGCAGCGGTACTGAACTCCACGTCCTGCGGGGCCGCAGTGTCTGCAGGTATTTGCTCCTATCATGTGCTACACCACCCCATTTCACAAATAATTTTACCTGCTTGGATCAGATAATAATGTAATTTGTTTGCGCTACAGCAACCCGCAGGACGTGAAGCTGAGTAACGCCGATGTACAGAGTGCCCTCCTCAGCACGACAAGTTGAATTAGCACGTTAGCACGTTAGCCTTTTCTCCCCATGACTCCAGAGCAACCAAGTGTATTGCCTAGTTTGAGTGTATTCTTCAGAGATTTTTATATATTTTTTGGGATAGGGGTTGTGAGTTGGGGGATTTAAGGTCTGAGGTGACTGCTCGTTTTGAGCTTTGTACTTTCTTATGTGCGACAGCATCGATTCGGTTCCGCGGGTCACCTGCTAATCACCATTTCACAGGTGGCTGAACCTGGAGGAGGATGAAGGAGCCTCGAGCACCCTTAAACGCCCCTCACGGTGCCCCGTCAAAAGCAGCAGACGGTGGTGACTCACCCATCAATCTACCACGGTTTCTAAAAAATGAAAAATGTAAGTTACTAAAAAAAAGGGCCCGTTGGGTAAAACGCTGCCTTGTAACCGTATGTATTATAACCACGGTCTCATCATAATGTAATGCTGCCCTTTTATGAAGAAATATGGTTAATACATTAATGTAGATAATTTTTATTTTGAAATAATGACATTCACTGACTGAAAACGGCTTTCTGGGACACTTTCTGAAATAAAATATCTCAAAGGGGCATTATTGGAAAGCCTTAAAAGCCCTTGAAATAAATGTGAAGACTACTCAAAAAAGGAATGTGCAGGCAACGTGAAATAATTGGCATACAAGCCTGAAATAAAAGCGTTATTAAATATTAATATATTTCTGTCTTCATTATTCTTCTTGGACTCGTTTTTTTTTCTTGCTTCTTTTCTTTCATGGATAAAGCAATAAGTGAGAGAGTGGCCCTTTCAGCTTTGATGGGCATTTGTGGTGGTTTTGAAAGGATACTACCTGATACTAAACGATAGCTTACCGACTCCTGGATAAAACAAAGAAGACTTATCAAATTAAGCCGTGTTCGTATAATTTACCGCGGCTAATTTACAAAATGAAGGGGAAGCAGGTTGGACCGTAAAATCTAAGTGGATCTCCTCGGAAACTGTATACACTGCCAGCCTAACCCTGAATAGAAGAATCAGCTAACATTACCCCTATCTTTTATTTGGTATTTTGAGGTTTTGGCTCTCAATACCAGCATGGGATTTCAGTTGATATATCATGTCAGTATCATGTGTGGCATCAGTAATGATGTATAATACACCGTATGCATATTTGCACTTTAAGGTGCCACTGACTTTCAGAGGTGGAAAAGCCAGGTTTGAAAGTAAAAGTTCTCCCCGGTATTTTGATCCAATCACATGGATTTGCTAATTAGCGCAATTCTTTATCCAGAGATAATGAGCGCAATCAGCTGGCTGAGTTCATGGGTGGAAGAAACACAAGGCAGAACATGTACTTCCTTACCCCTGAACCTTCCACCTCTGCTTGTTTTGACTATACATAGACTTGTGGGGAAATGACAACATTGCTTTGGGCACTTATAGCTTACTTTCAACCTCTCTGGATCTTAAATGGTATCAGGTCACAGGCTGACCTAAACACTTAAGCTTCAGTTCCATTAGAAAAAGCCACAGACACTCACCTTCTCCTGATGTCATTGTAAAGGTCACGGATATTGGTTTGGTTGCAAACACCTCAAGCATAAACCGATCCTTAAAGAGATTAATACTGTATCTCCCATTCATATTTTTGGTTGCTGTTGTCAAACAAATTATTTTAAATCTCGATCCTCAGTGAAACTTTAATTGAGGAGAATGCTTTCAGACAAACTGCGCTCCATATAGAAAGATAATACACTGGAAGGAGAGGCCAAAATATTAAAATAATTGCCTTCAATAATTAATATGGGGTTAAAAGTGGAGCTGCGTCTTGAAGAAATAATGGACGTGAATTGAATTTCCCGTCTACCCTTGTAACGGTCAATTCCTAGCCATCTTTTCATATAACTATCTTTAATAATAGTTTTTAGGATCCTTAAATAATAATAATGTATTAGGTACTTGAGCCTTTACAGGCCAGAAATACTTGCATGTACACATAACGCACAACAACATGCACAGCTACATACACGCGTACACACACACACACACACACACACACACACTGAACCTTCACTCCCTTCTTCCTCCCCTTGACTGTATTCCCCATTTACGGTAAATGCTTTGTGACCCACAGTGTGTTGTTATGGATCCATCTCACTTGAGTTGCTATTTTCTGATAAGATATGGGCGCTGCAAATCCTGTTATTTCAGCATTAGTGCAAAAGGCCACAGGAGATTTACAGCACACTGGCAAGGATTCCGCAGGAATTCAGAGGAGGATATCGCCTTCAAACCGTCTCCATTGTGTTCGTGTTTCATTTATACTGACGGTCTGATTTTCATATATCGTTGCATTAACATGGAGCAATTTAAGGGAGTCAATTGCCAATCTAACCCTCTCTTCTCTACATAGGAATAGCCAATTAATAAGACGCTCAGTCTTTCTCCGTAATCCCTGCCCATGTTCTCCTGGCCAGAGCACGTCCAGGGAGGAGAGGGAGCTGAACAACACAAACCATCCTGATCAGTAACATCCAGGAATCAGTCATGTGAGATTGGACATTTATGGAAATATGGGAAAAGCCTTGAAGAAACTAGGTCAACACTGATTTATTAGTATGAAAAGTATACGTACTGTACATCAGCATTCTGCTCTCTGCGACTGCCCATTATCTTTGCATTTTCAAGATGAATCATGTATACATATGTGGCTACTTGTCCTTGTCAATTAAGCAAGTCAGCATGTTATTATGGAAGACCACACAATTACTGGTGTGCTTCCCCTGCCTCAAGATCCCATAGTTCATTGCACAGTCTTTGTCTATGACATCTGTGAGATGTTGGTGAAACACTTGCTGCGACTTGTATTGCTTAGCTAAACTTGTCAAACAGAATATAATTTTAAAACGGTAGGTTGGGTTAGTTGAAAACTTTCAGGTTGATTACAGTCATGATTACTTTTAAGCATTTAGCAAATGCTAGTATTCAGATCAGATTTATATACACTGCTCAAAAAAATTAAGGGAACACTTAATCATCACAGTGTAACACCAAGTCAGTTGAACTTCAGGGATATCAATCTGTCCATTTAGGAAGCACAAGTGATTGTGAATCAATTTCACCTGCTTTGGTGCAAATGAAAGTGACAACAGGTGCAATGGAGATGCAAAAGCAAGACAACCCCCAAACAGGTAATGGTTTTGCATGTGGTGGCCACAGACAATTGCTCTCTCCTTATCCTTCCTGACTAATTCTTCTCTAGTTTTGTGTTCTGCTAGTGTCCTTGTCACTACTGGTAGCATGAGGCGGTACCTGCAGCCCAATCAGGTTGCACCGATAGTCCAGCTCCTCCAGGATGGCACATCCATACGTGTGATCGCAAGAAGGTTTGCTGTGTCTCCCAGCACAGTCTCAAGAGCATGGAGGAAAATACCAGGAGACCGGCCATTACACAAGGAGAGCTGGACAGGGCCGTAGAAGGGCATCAACCCAGCAGCAGGACTGGTATCTGCTCCTTTGTGTGAGAAGGAACAGGAGGAGCACTGCCAGAGCCCTACAAAATGACCTCCAGCAGGCTACTGGTGTGCATGTTTCTGACCAAACTGTCAGAAACAGACTCCATGATGGTGGCATGAGGGCCCAACATCCTCTAGTGGCACCTCTGCTCACAGCCCAGCACTGTGCAGCTCGATTGGCATTCACGAGAGACCACCAGAATTGGCAGGTCCGCCATTGGTGCCCTGTTCTCTTCACAGATGAGAGCAGGTTCACAGTGAGCACTGAACACAGGCGTGAAAGGGTCTGGAGATGCTGTGGTGAACATTATGCTTCCTGTAACATCCATGCAGTATGACTGGTTTGGTGGTGTATCCTTGTATATGATGCGTCCCTTAAGTGTTCAGTAATTTGGGCAGTGTAGTTCATCCAATAAGGTTTTGTAAAGTCAATAAGGTCATATCTAGGAGTAATATACACTCAGTGACCACTTTATTAAGTATTTATTAAACTTATTTTCAAACTTATTGGTCTTATGCTGTTGCAGACTATTCACTTCAAAAGATTTGACATGTTGTGTGTTCAGACATGCTCTTCTGCATACGGCGGTAGGTTATTTGACTTACTGTCGTCTTCCTGTCAGCTTGAACCAGTCTAGCCATTCTCCTCTGACCTCTCTCATTAACAATACATTTTCGCCCACAGAACTGCCTATCACCAGATGTTTTTTTTCTCGCACCATTCTCTGTAAACTCTAGAGACAAATGTGCATGAGCATCCTTGGCAATCAGCAGTTTCTGAGACACTCAAACCTACCTGTCTGGCAACAAAAATCATTCCACGGTCAAAGTCACTTAAAGACCACATTTCCTCCCCATTCTGGAGTTTGGTCTGAAATACAGCTGAACCTCTTGACCATGTCTGCATGTTTTTATGCATTTATTTGCTGCTGCATGATTGGCTGCTGTATATTTGCATCAACAAGCTGGTGTACAGGTCTACTTAATACAGTGGTCACTAAATGTACAACGTATTGTAGAGTAATACATGCATAAGCTTACAACATTTACTAAGCGGGAGACTGAGAATGCAGTGCTTCAAGCAGCAAATTGGTTTGAGAATATATTTTTCTTTGTAGTATAGATGGGGCTAGGAATGCATGATAAAGCATTTAGCATTAGAGGCTGAGATGCAAAGCTGAACAATAAACATAAGTAACAACATTTGGATTTCGCCATATGTCTTCTTTCAACAGTATGCCACAAATCTCAAGGGGCCCAGATTGCAATCCAGCAAACCCACTCCTGTGAGAAATAATTAATAGCCATCTGGATTAACTAACCTTTTACCCTTTTATGATGTGAGATCACAAACATTCTTACCCGAACATACTGATGAAAAAATCACTACCACTAACATACTGACTTAGAATTTTGATGAAAACCCCCCCAAAAAATCTACTCTTCAAATGATCCACATGGCCCTTGTAATGCACTCTGCTAACTTCAAATCCCATCAGCCTGAGATCAGAACCGTATCAGTGGATCTACCCCATTCTTTGCAGTCTCCAGGTGGCACTTTGATTAAGCGCCCCGGTTCTGGATTACTAGGTTTGCCTCCACACGTTCAATACGTTCTTTTAAGTGCTCATTGTTTTGAGGGCTTGGATGCTCGGGGTGGCAGTGAAGCATAGTGCTTAGTTTGCAATGAAACATGTGTCATCAGCAGTTTCTTTATGAACTGAAGGTACAGAAATATAAACGTTGCATCATTCACACCTGTTGAAGTTTTGCCATTCTTCTTAAGCAGGTTTCACGTGACCACCGTCTAAACACTGAACATGTTCCTAAGGAGGGAGCATTGCCCTGCTGAAAAAAAACAAAACAGCTCAGGATCCCAAAGATGGTTTAGCTGGTTCATCAGTTGAGACCAGCCCCCAGATTGACAAGTTGAGGGCCCTCAAAATAAAAAAAAACATTTAGAATTGAACCTTGTTTGAAGCTGACCTTCCCTAGCGCATCCAATTATATCATAGTATCTTTACATGAAACAGGCAGATGTGGCCTCTGCTACTAGCAACAGAGAGCCCAGCACTGTTTCACCTAGGCTACGTGGCTAACTGAGTTAGCCCGATTAGTTTGTTGACATTTTTGTATATACCCAGGATGTTTGGTTTCACAAAGCGAGTTGACAATTTACCTTTATATAGCCGCAGAAAAGCGACTAGCTATTACCACCTATTTTAACAGATTGTTACAGTTTAACAAACCAACAGCTTCCTGGATGGATGACGACAAGTTTCAACAACTGCTCGATTCTTCCCATGTGTAGTCAACGCTTTACTTGCGTCTTGTCATGTGAAAGCAGCTTTACCATTCTTAACCTGAGATTATTTTCTACCTATTTTTTTCCTGCTGCATTGTGAATAGATGCCTTTAAAAAAGAGCTGCAATATGCAGTATTGCGCAATGCCTGGAAGCCTCTGACTTCACAGGCCTGCGAGACCGTTGTTGGATTATTTGGAGGAAGCCAAGGGTTCTGAACTCCAAGAGACACGGACACCGATGAAAGTCTGTACATTAAGATTCATTGAATGGAAATATTACCAGCAATTTGCATTCTGTTTTCTGCGTGTTTATTTCGGCAAAACGATTTCCATGTAATTACTTTTTTTCCTTCCCCTGGCTGCCAATGAGGTACAAAAAGACTCAAGTGGAATTTTACATGAGTTGGTTGTGGGATGTTTTTTGTTTCTGTAGGGTTTTCATCGAACAGAGAGCTAGAGAGTGAGAGAGAGAGAGAGAGAGGGCGAGAGAGAGAGAGTAAAATCTAGAGAGGGAGAGTGAGAGGGAGAGAGGCAGTTCTGGAGACAAGCACACTTCTCCGCCGACTTTGAGAGGCACGGTGAAGTAAGGGCACTTTGATGATTTTTTCAGCAGATCCTCCCTGAAACCAAAGGTAAAATATGACTTAACACCGTAATGGAATTCCATTTCATGTGAGCACCGACTCCACCAGCACGTTACCTCAAATAAACAACTGTGGAGCGCCGCTGAAGTCTTTTTAGGCAGAGGCATGAGGGATGCGCCGTCGTAAAGAAAGGGGAGAGAGAGCTGCCCTCTCGCTTTGCAAAAAAAAAAAAGCAGCGGAGTAAATCTCTCGGTTTGTGAAAGAGAGACCTTTTCATGGTGGGAAGGCAGAGAGAGGGGTGGGCGGAGGGAAAGAGGTCCGATCTCTGGATGTCAGTTCTCTGCTGTCGGAGTGCACTGCAGCTATGATCTGAATCTCTGCAAGGTGTCAGAGGGAGGGGGTGCGGGTGGGGGCGCGGGATAGAGGGGGAGGCGGGTGTGAACAGCAGTGCTACAGGGCCATAGGGCAGTGCAGGAGATCAATAGTGTTATGGGCTTGGATGAGGTTTTTATACACCCCCCCCCACCCCCCCACCCCTTCAAAACCCACTTCAATGTCGTGGGATGACCTGCCCCCAGGGCAACCACAACCACAGCAACGCTCCCCCACCCCCTCTTCCCCCCTCCTACCCGCATACACTTCTACAGGCAAGCAGACATTGATCCTGCTTTCGAGATCCATCGATTTTTTTTTTTTTCCGCAGGCAGGTGGCTTTTAATAAGTAGCCACGGTCAGTTCAAATCCCCTCCCGCAAAGCGCAGGGCGTAGCGTCGCCTTCATCGCCTCGGATCCGGAGACAAAGGACGGGGCGGGGAGTGGAGGGAGCGGGCCACCGCCGCACGTTACGATTAAAAACCCTACGCCGGAGCGTAACCACGGCGTGCCCTAACCGCCTTATTCCACGGCGAATTCCTTGTCGCTAACATCCGCCGGTCGTTTGCCAGCTCCTTCGTACCGCCCACCCTCGCGAAAAACTCATTTTTATTCAGTTAATTTGAGTTCGAGCGCAGGCTCATTTCGAAGCATTAATTGGCCCCCTCTTAAATTCCCAAGTCTCATTTTCAGAAATCCCAGATCATCTCGGTGCCTGGCAGGCAGATTAATCTTAAATTCCTGGAGATTTCAGTAAATACCCAGGTCATTTTGCAATTAAAAGAGCACTAGCCGCATCCGCTTGTTAAGGCCGTTAACAATGCACGTGTTCCCGCTGAAGCGCCAATGCTTCCTCCGTGCCTCATCCGCTATTCCCCTCGCACACCGTAGGGTTCGTGAGCAGTATGTGAGCAGAATGTGGGGAAAAGCCGACGTGAAAGAGCATGATTTGTGTCAAAGCTCAGGAGACTTTTGGGTGCTCTGGGTGCAGTGTGGGAACATACGTAACCTGCCACTCCATGGCCGGGATTCATCTGAGGTGAGGGAATATCTGGGAATAAATCTGGATATTTCCCTTCTCCAGGGATGGGTTGCAAAGTAGCGACTGTATACCTTGGGAAAAGTCATCAAAAATCATCATTAAATTGTGTAGAATTGTTCGCTAAACGTTATTCCCAATTCATTTTCTACATAAATTTTTCGAGTGACATCAAGGTTGGTGGTGTGGTGTGTGGTTTTTGAAGACATTGGGTAGGGTAAGCTCCTAAAAGCTGAGGAGTTCAGACAATCATTGAAGCTCTGTGCATTTTCTATCTGCATTTCCAAAGGCATTTCTCCCACTGGTGTACAGTGCATGTTGCTTTTTTCTGTGTATTGACAGGAGTGATGTGGAGCAGACAGCAGTGATGTACTTCCCTACCCACTCTGAACATATGTTACTACCCTGCTGCCTGGTTGGCCAATTAGATGCCTTCGCTGGTTGCTCAACTCCTTGAACCCTGAGGTGATTTTTCACTATCATTTCAAGACCCAGTCAAGCAGCTTAGCCACTGGCTACAGGCTAACCCATGTGATATTGTTGAGTATGACAGGGAAAAAGTAAGTTCCGCTTACTAACACATTACATTACATATTGGCATTTGGCAAACACTCTTAACCAGAGCGACGTACAGTCGATTAGACTAAGCAGTAGACAATCCTCCCCTGGAGCAATGCAGGGTTAAGGGCCTTGCTCAAGGGCCCAACGGCTGTGCGGATCTTATTGTGGCTACACCGGAACCGCCGACCTTGCGTGTCCCAGTCCTTAACCACTACGCTACAGGCCACCCCTACAGCCGAGACATAGCATCACCAGGGAAGAATATACATCTAACTATTTTATTTATTTATTATGTTAATATGTCCGATTACTTTGTTGTGCACAAACCATATATTTTTAAAAAGCTCAAATTCGTACTTGGATGAGTTCTTTCCCCGATGTGTGACTGCACCACCTGCACAGCTGCACTTCCCCCAAGCAGGGAACGGGCCGGCGGAGAGGGGCGGAATACTGAAAAGGTCAGGCGGGCCCACTGCAGAGGAGAGACAGTGTCTCTGGCGGTAAACAGCGTGTCTGAAACGCATCAGATACGGCTCCATCGGCCCCAGCCCCGCCGCCCGCGGGCCCCGGATCCTGCGGCGCTCAGAAAATGCCTTTTCATTTCTGCTGCGTATAAACTCTTTAACAGAGGGGGGATGCTATCTGATGGAATAAACCATTAAAACAGGATTCCCGGCGCCAAAAATAGGCCGGTCGTAAGGCACTCTTAAGTTTATACAGCTTAAATATGCAATGTTGCGATAGTTTTTTTTATTTTATTGACCCCTGCTCATTCATGAAAACATTTTCAAGCCTGTAAGTGGTGCCCTCAGCACACTGAAGGCCAATTTATGGTGTAAAACCTTTCATGTGAGATTTTTTTATTACAGATGCACCTACAGATGACAGTTAATGTAATTTCTTGGGATGTTTGGCACCAACAGGGTGATCACAACAGTGATTTTTATTTGCCATGCTTTGGCCAGTAACTATGTCTACATGTCAAATATTTCATACTTTTGAATAAACTTTTTTTTTTTTTTTTAGGTCTGGTAAATTTGGTGGAGGACTGGTAAGAGTAGGTAGGAGTCAGATGGGCACACACAGAATACTGAGGGGTTCTGATTGAGCATCTGGTCAACAGAGGAGGAAAGTCCAGGGGTCAGAAAGTAAAAATCCTGCCATGTGTCTCTTCCATCCATGAACTCAGCCAGCGAATTACTTCTACCTCCTGGCTGAAGAATTGTGCTAACCAGCAAATCCAGGCGCTAGGAACACAACACCAGAGAGGACTTTTACTTCCTGAACCTGCATTTTCCACCTCAGAAAGTCAACCAAAGTGTATGCTTATGTAACACCTGTCTCGATGGGACTCTGAACCAGCAGAGGAAAGAATAAGTTTTAACTAGCATTAAATCTATTTCTTGCCCAGATAGCAAACGAGACAGGAACATCCAAGGTGTACTCCATTTATGACTCAAATCTAGGGACCTGGGCAAGCTATGTGGATGTTGAAATTAGCTGTAAGCTAGCTACTCCTCAGCAATAAGTAAACCTGGTGATATTAAAACAATACACTCCCAAGCCTCAATACATATACATTAATACAACACAAAACACTGTTGGTTAAATCAAGAATGTTTGACTTTATAAATAAAAATAACATGTACATTTTAGGGGTGGCAAGGATGGTGCAGTGGGTAGCACTGCCGCCTCACAGCAAGGAGGTCCTGGGTTCGAATCCCGGTCGGCCGAGGCCTCTCTGTGTGGAGTTTGCATGTTCTCCCCGTGTTTGCGTGGGTTTCCTCTGGGTACTCCGGTTTCCTCCCAAGGTCCAAAGACATGCAGGTTAGGCTGATTGGAGAGTCTAAATTGCCAGTAGGTATGAGTGTGTGAGTGAATGGTGTGTGTGCCCTGCGATGGACTGGCGACCTGTCCAGGGTGTATTCCCGCCTTTCGCACAATCTATGCTGGGATAGGCTCCAGCCCCCTGCAACCATGTTCAGGATAAGCGGGTTTGGATAATGCATGAATGAATGAATGTACATTTAATGAAATATAATAAAAACCACCGTTGGCACACGGTGGAGAAATTGTTGGAGAAATATCAACTTCCACAGCCCAAAAAAAAACAGAATCAATCACAACAAAAGTCACAGCAAAAACAAGCATGATCAGTACCAACTATCCAATCACAAAAAAGATAAATGGGCACAGCCAGGTTAACCAAAGTTAACATTTGGAAAGAAAAAACAGAACAGAATTTAACCCCTTGCACTGCAGAATTTATAATCCCTTTCTTGAGAGGGTTACATTTTCAGTCTTAAGTCTAATATTCTCCAATTAACTGATTATCTGTGGTATACACCAACGCGTCCTTCTGAAATTAAATCATATTTGGAATGGGCTTGCCTGTGTTGAGCCCTCGCTGGAGAGAGGCTTAAACGCGGGTGTTTTATTTCCAGTGAGTGTTCACTCCAACTCATAATGGAGTATTAGGCTGCATGTAAACACAGCTTGTGTTGTTCCACGAGTTCTGAGCCAGCTGGATTAAAACGAATTTGGTTAGAGTGAACAACAGGAAATCTATGTGAGTGCAGTCTTAGGGTAACTCTGTGTTTGACACTATGACACAAGCATCAGTCTCACTGTATGAAGGAACCTTTCATTATGTTCAGTCTGTGAGTCACAACCTATCTCTCGCAATGCAGCATTTCACACGATTAGACCTGAATCAAAATAGCAGTAGTTTAAAAAAAAAATCTTTCTTGAATTATGGAAGACCGCCTTGCATGGGTGAAACGCTCACATTTCCGGGCGCTGGTTCGATATTGCTCTGCGGTTTAATAATGTAGTAATCACACATACCAAGACTGGATGGGATTTGTGATGAAGCGCTGGAAAATGTTGGCAAGGTCTCCTGAGGACAAGTCAAGGTGTGGTTGCACCTCAAGCAAGACAAAATTAGAAACCCATTTATTAAGTTGAGTTGTTCCGGGAGTTTGAGTGCGTTCGTAAAAACGTGTACATTTCAGAATTTCGGTAGGACAAGACATTCAGTTATTTATACTTTTGAACATTATGATATCTTCTCCAGCGTTTGCTTCAAAAATACTTAATGTGATGCAACCCTGTTGAAATCATACAGTATGTGCTGACATAAGGTTTTTCAGAAAAGGAATAGTGCACTAAATCAGACAGATGATAGGCCTGCCGGTTTTCTTCCCAAAGCTCTCCAGATATCCATGCATTTTTGTAACTGCGCCTCATTTTTTATATGACTCTACCTCCTGCTTTTTTTTTGTCTTTGGCGTAGTCCCCTCTTTTCCCCTTCCTCGTCATCCTTTCTTCTCTGACATTTTTACTGCCTCTTTCACCTTTCTGTCTACCTTTCCATCTTTTTTAGCTCCTCAAAACGCACCCCGAAAGCCACCGCCGGGCCTGTACGATTCCTCTTTCTTTCAGAGGCAACCGAATGGTGACACCGAATGTGGGCTCCGTGAAATAAATGACCCAGCACCCCCCCTCCGTGCCGCCTGGCCCACGTTCACACGAGTGTTTTTATTGACTACAAACCTACTAAACTGGGAAGAGGAGGAAAACAACGCTCAATTCACACCAGCCAAATGAGCAATTCCACTAATGTGCAGGTGCGTTTTTTGTTTTAGCGACTGCTGTCATCCAAATTTAATTCCCTATGTTCCTTAAACCATTTAACGTATGCGATTGCAAGGCAGACCATCAACCTTCCCTCTCTCTTTAGAAATACATCGCAGACGCCAGGCCCGGGTCAAATATGTAATTGTTTTGGATCCAAATACGTTTCTGTGCTCGATTGATCTTGCTGGGTGCAATTGAGCTTTTTGCGAGTATTTCATAGGTTCCAGTACACCAGCCCAGCGACTGTAGAAAGTGTAGTTGAATAAAAAAACAATGATGTATTTGGATCTTTTCTTTGATCGCAGGAGCTTTTGAGAAATAGATATGTAAAAATAAATACAGAGTAAAATGGATATAAAACATAAAAATGAACGCTTACGGGCAGGGTGAGGATAGACACTAAACACAGGATCGCAGAAAGTCTGACTGACACAGACACATTTTTGAAACAATATCAAGATACACAGATGCACATCTAAGATTGGTGCCCTAGTCATTTCTCTGCAGTTAAATAACTTGGCACTAACACATGAGGAGACACTACATACAATAATCTAGCTGACAGGGTGGATCGTCTCCCAGGCAAGACCTATCACAATGATGAGTGTCGAGTGAAACTCACTGAGCTGAGTCATGTAGATGCATTACCGTAAACTCACCATTTCTGTGTGTATTTGTGTCTTGGGCAAGAATCGAACCCTAAGATTGCTTTACAACAGGTGCGGTCAGATCATCCATTTTACAAGATCCTTAAATGTTGTAAAACTTTTCATGAGAGAATAATTTTTTTGTTACATGACATTTACCAATCAAGAAGTCATTTCTTCATCTAGCTTATTTCAATATTTTGTTTACTTTCATAGCAATCACCAAGTTAGCCATTTGCTCCGAAGAAAAGTCTAATGAATGTGGAGCTACATATTAACGATACACAACTGATAGCCGCATTAACTTTGAAACTAATTTCAAAAGAGCTGTGTGCATCATTGAACATAACTGAGTTCTCATCATTGTTATTGTCAAAGACTTAGATTTTCTTGCTGCAATTTCAAATATTCTCCAAATCTTATAATTATCCTCAGTGATCACACTTTCAGAGAAAATGGAGAAATCCAAAACCCCCACAGGGTAGCTGCTAATGCTTCAGAAGTGGACTTTGCAAGGCTTCTGGAGTCGGGGTAACTAGGTATACTCTGTTCGGCATCCACACCGATCTTCTTTTGCCAGCGCTGCAGTTTCCTTCCACACCTTTATACTGTCTGTCATGCATTAGATCAATAGCGCACATTCTTACAACGCTGAAGTCGGGGAGCTGAAGTGAAGTGAACTATGCCTGGCACTCCGTGTTGCCTCGATTCTCTCACGTTCAGCCTTTTCTGCTCAAATTGCTTTTTTTTTTGTTTGCATAGTTATCCTGCTCTTCTTTCTGCCTCAAGGGCCATTGCTCCTGTTCAAAGCCAGAAAGCCCCACTTTATCATCAGCTGTTCTTTTCAAATCTTGGAGACGCTAGCTGCCTGCTTCGTGTAGCCTTATGAGACGAGGAGCCCGCGGTACTCCTAGCAGCAGGAAAATCACTTAGCAAACAAAAGGAGAACGATGCGATGAAGCGCTTTTCCCTGGAAAAGAAAGCTGACACCGGAGGCTTTAGAGATCATTAATGTTTACTTCAAGAAAACTCCTTAAATGTACGTGTGGTTCCAGTGCTCTATGGATTATTGTTATTATTATTATCCACAGCTATATTTTCCTCCTTACTGCTTTCCTGTCTCGGAGATTCGAAACCACAGGGTGCAGTAAACCAAAGGAACTCTGTGCGATTTGGTTTGAAAACCAGTCGACAGCATGTTCAAAATGAATGCTAGATTACAGGGCTTAGACAAAGAAGGTTCACCTTGGAAATATTTTTAAAAGTTACCAGATTTGTCCATCAGAAATATGTTTACATCAGGGTTGGGGTCAATTCGATTTCAATCCAGAGCATCCAGGAAATGAACTGAAGTTCAAGTATTAAAAAATGGCCAAACAACATGGCCATTTTAAAATTCATGGAGAGAATTTTGGTACATTTCCTGAATTGACTGAATAGAAATGAATTTGGTTCCAACCCTGTTCTATATAGATTCATTTTGAAACATCACTGCGCTTCCATTGTTCTCTAGAATCCTGATCTCTGCAATATGTCAAAGAAATGTGTTTCTCACCAAATGCAGTTTTCAAACTGCACCATGTGCCTCTGCTTTTTCCACTGTCCTTTTCTATCCTGGTGGCTGCATTCTTAATGGATGACCACCACCATTATGGATGCCTCTAGGAATAACAGAGACAGAGAAGCCATTGTGCCAAGCATATTGTGAGGTCAGTTGATAGACAATACCCTGTGTAGCATGTATAGCAAATGTGATGAAACTTTGAAGCCATTTTTCTCAAAAACATGGTTTGGTGGCACTCAAAATAAAACGGGACACAACTTCCTTGATATCTGGAAAGATAGATAACTTTGGTATGCTTAGAAAGCTTACAATCTTCTCCTAGTTTCTAAAATCAAAATATGTTTTGGGGTCAATATAATTGATTTTGTTAGAGCAGGTCACAAATATTCACAAAACATTTCTGAAATGATTGTTATTTCTGTTCTTAAAGGTTATAAAAAACCGATGTGGGATTCATAAAACTTGCGCAGCTTCATAGATCAAGTTTACATAATGCTTATGTGCTTCATATGCTCCCATTAAACCGATTGCCTTACGTTTTGAAATCTCACCTCTCTGATTGGCTGTTATAAATACATGTCAACCACTTAGCAACTGATTAGAAAGACACAAGTCACTTCCTAGCAACCACATGGTAGCACCTTAGCAACAACAAGGTAACCCACCTAGTAGCATCAAGTAAAATCTGAGCGACCATCTAGCAACACCCAAGCAACCACCTATCACACCCTCGCAACCACCTAGTAACACCCTACCAACCACCAAGCAACACTTTAGCAAAAAGCACAGTACAAGTGATACTTCTCATTCACCCATTCACACACACACACACACACACACTCACACACACTCACACTCCGACAGCGATTGGCTGCCATGCAAGGCACCGACCAGCTCATCAGGAGCAATTGGGGGATAGACTTAGCAACCATCTAGTAACACCCTACCAACCACCTAGCAGCACCTTAGCAACAATCTAATAGCACCTTAGCAAAAATCTAGTAACTCATTAGTAATCATTAGTACCCATTATTATAGCCTACAATTTGTTGGATGAACTCTATGATGCAAACTGTGATGTTCACATTTACGGTCCCATAGGTAATTACCGTGCACATTTCGAGGTAATAAATATTTCACATACCCCCCCCCAACTCCAGTTAAGTACTACTCATCTCCAGCACCATTCCCTTTTCTGTGGTCCGGCACTAATATTGAGCACAACGGCGGCTGGCTGTTTAGGCCTAAGGCCCCCTCGGTGTCGTTTCACTCTGTTCATGAGGCTGTTGTCTGCAGCTTTCCTTCATGCTCCAGTGGCTGTAAGGCCACCCCTGGAGACCCGCCCTGCTCTCCACTGTATTACAGCGCTGACTGAAGAGGGCCACGTGACTCGCTGTGAGCCGCGGCTCGCCGGGAAGGAGTAAGCGTTCAGCAGTAACTTTCGGCAGTTTACTCACCGCGCTGCGGTCCGTGGTCTTCGCACCAGTTTCGCCCCTCGCCTGTGACGTTGTTTCGGTGCACTATATGCAGCATGTCGATTTCTTTCCCCCTCCGGGAACACGGAAGGACAAACGGTGTAGATATAACACTGGTATTTCCCTCTTTCTATATGCATACTTAAGTAAAGGTTTCATCTACATATGTCTATATGCTTTTAGTGAAATGAGAGTTCCTTTTTAATCCTGACAAGCACATTTTGACAAGCACTTTTGGAGAGGTAATTAATGACCAAGATGAATGAAATGTGATAAAAGTAGTTGACAAATGTTGACTGACTCTGAGCCTTTTTCACTTTTATTATTATCCGACTAATTTAACTTATACTAATGGGAAAATAATTATGCAGTTTATCCACATTTTTGTGAAGTATGACTTATTTCCACCTTACTACTTATTTGAAATAAGCCTTACGAAAATGCCAAAGGTTCAAGAGAAACTGATGTCAATTATGGTGACACAAGAGCAAACATTTCTGCACCCTCCATTAAACCCTGCCAGACATGCAGTATCACTGACCGACTGCATCGACTGAATTATTCATTTTAGACCCAAAATAAATGACCAGCCATTATCTGTAATTAGGAATTCATTTGCAAAAACACTTGAAAGTTAATTTCTTCAATATTGCACGTACTGTAGGGCATAATGGACAGTTGAAAACGCAGAGAGAGGATGGTGGTAAGGGTAGAGAATGAATCATACGCTCAAACACAGGGAAAAGTGGCAGGACTGCTCATTTGAGGGGAACCGGGCGACACTGGCCCTGGAGGTAAGTCGGAAGGTTGCCGGTTCGATCCCGCCCTGGGTGTGTCGAAGTGTCACACAGTATCCTTATAGCAGTTGACCTTTGAACTTTCTGCAGCGCTGACTTCATTGTAGGCAATAATGGGTACTAATGATTACTAAGGAGTTACTAGATGTGGTTGGTAAGTCTAACCCCCAATTGCTCCTGATGAGCTGGTTGGTGCCTTGCATGGCAGCCAATCGCTGTTGGAATGTGAGTGTGTGTGTGTGTGTGAATGGGTAAATGAGAAGCATTAATTGTACAGTGCTTTAGATAAAGGCGATATATAAATGCAGACATTTAACATGGAAGGCGTTCTGGGCGGCTTTTCCCCAGCCACTCGTGCTAATCATTCTGCACTGCGCGTTTTATCAGTAAGAAAAAAAAATTGGATTTGGACACAGTTCTTTTTGGCTCGTTAGATATTTTTGATGTATCCGATGGCCTAGCGATAGCGTCGTGCCGTCTTCGCTACCCGGTCAAGAATTAGCCTTTATCTTTTGAGTGCCGCCATCAGCATTTCCTTATGGAAATCCAGAGGAATGTTCCTCCCCCCCCGCTTCCTGGAGAATCTGGGCATATCACACTACTGTGTGTCAAATCTGAGGCCTCAAAGCCTTCACAGATCTTCTAAAGCTCTCAGTTTACCACCCGTATGCTATCTCTGGAGCTGTAGCATTCTGCTCTCCAAGTTCCCCCTGGTCCTGATAAAGTGCTTGGATACGATAACTGATCTGCGGCATGCACAAATGTAGGGCAATAGAACCTCTTGAGAGAGATGCAGTATGGATGTTTCGGGTATGGGGGTCATTCGGAAACACTGAAGCATTTGCAACTTTGAAGGTGTTTTAAAAATGTGAACCCTTTATTAATTGAAATGGTTCCAACGCTGGGTCTTATTTTTGAATTGGCTGCTTTTATTCTGTAGTTATAATCTTCGTTACAATGCTCGTCTTGCACCGGTGATGATAACAAATAGAATGTATGCCTTTTATTAAAAAAGGACATTGATAAGGCGTACTATTGTGCTACTTCTGGTTTCATGCCCTGTTCGGT
Organism: Conger conger; assembly: GCF_963514075.1. Classification (NCBI taxonomy): domain Eukaryota; kingdom Metazoa; phylum Chordata; class Actinopteri; order Anguilliformes; family Congridae; genus Conger; species Conger conger. The sequence goes on from NC_083769.1 coordinate 9,953,350, forward strand.
TGACTGCAGCTCTCTGAGGTTTGACTGTGGTTGAAGAAGCTAATAATATTTAGTGGTTCCTTTTAGCTTTCTTTTTATTACTTGCGTGGTATAAATATATATTTAATATAGATGCAGAAAATGAGTGGTGGAATGGAGATAATATCCCAGTAACTCTATCCGTAACTGATCACAAATATAATAGCATATGCTCTTTTAGCAACCGGATGCATTTCTACTTTTTCCTCAATGCCTCCTTCCCCCTCCCTCTCTCGCCTTATCCTTTCCTTACATGTGGTACTCATGGGATTATCATACCAATCCATATGACCTGATTACCGGCCTGGTAATGGACAGATAGGATTTGCTCCATTGGCTATGCGCAATGTTGGATCTAATGAAGTCTCTGCCTGCCTCATTTCAGCGATATCATATATCCCTCCTACTCACTCACCCTCACTCCTCAAAGACTCTTGCAAAATCTGCCACAAAACAAGATATATCTTTTCATTTTGCAAAAAGGTTGATTGTGTAAAATTATTAGAATGACTGGTTGAGCTGCAACAATGTGCAAACAATGGGGTTCATGAAATAGGTTCCATTATAGCAGAAGGTAACATTTTAAATATGCCAGCTTCCAGTATGTTTATTTTATTTAACTGAATTATTTAACCAGGAAAACCCCTGAATTGAATCCGCAGAATGTATTGATTGATACTAACAGGTGTGTATCTGAAACTGAATTCCCTATTTGGAAATGCACAGATAATGCGGTCTATACAGATATTTTCTGTCCCTGAATTTGACCAATGAAATTGCTAGGACCAATGAAGATTTTCTCCATTTCCATTAGTTGATAACTGGAAATGCCATTTCAGTACAGAAAATAACTTGTGATTTGCTGTCTTGTCCTTTCATTGTGAATAGTGGGACTTGCCATTGCTGTCTTCGCATGCAAATGCATACACATGAGATTTGGTTTGATACTGTTTCCTTCTTGGTCTTTAAATGGCTTTGCTACATTCATAGTCTCATTATTTGGTGTCTACTAAAAATAAAATGGCCACCTTTCAGTCTATACGAGTTATGATTTGTTGTGGAGAAACAGAGACATCACAGGATGATGAGAAATACTATGCATATCTGTCAGATCATTTACACTGATATGTTTTATTACTTTGATTACAACAAAGCATAGAAATCTACAAAGTTAGCTTAACCCATTATTCAACTTATAAGTCTTTACATATGGAAACCAATTAATTGAAAAATGAATCAACTACTGTATTAATTAGTGAAGTCCTCTCTCATCATAGACTGAAAAAAATAAAGCTAAAGCTTGGAAAGAAAAGGAACAGAGTGTTAACTGGTGCCTTGGCCTTGCTGTTAACTTGTGCTTTGACTAAAACGCCATTGTTGCCTGAACTGATGTAGTGGAGCAGGCGAACAGCAAAGTGGCTTCAAACACAGGCAAAATGAGCCCTGTAAATCAATAACAATTTATATACAATGTTACAGGTTTGCACTTTCCCCCTAAAAAGATAGGGTAGAAATAATGGCAAACAATACACTCTTCAAAATGAAGAGGGCTGACATTTTATGGCCACAAGTGAGCAGTTATGTGATTAACAGTGAATTGAGTAAGTCCACAGTGGTACAGGCGGTTCTGATGAACACTTCCAATCGAGCTAGTGCTAACGCGGCTTCTGGGAATACTTGCCTACGATTGGTGGGCTAGGGGGGTGGCTTGTCGCCGGCTGCTTGACGGGAAGAATACGGAATCTGCCAGCTTCAAATATATGAGCAGGTTTGCGCGAAAAATTAGACATAATCGGTCTTTAAAAATGTATGACGTTGGCTGTGAATGTACCCGCTGCAAACAATTATGCTTAAAGCGGTTATAAACATGCATGCATTTTTAATGGCCGCTATTGTAACGGATGCACAAATGTCTAGCTTTAGAGGATCCTCAGTTTAAGCATGCGAACCTATCAACGGCCGATCCTTACCAGCGATTTGGTTTCGGAGCGATTGTGATTGCGTACAGGTGTGGCCGTCTACAAACACACCAATTAAGGCCATTTAAGCTCAGTCGCCGCTAAACGAAGGCACGGGAGAGTCGCGTCAATGGCTGTCTGCTGCTCCAGGATTTTTGGGAAATATATCATCATTTGTGTTTCTGTAAACTGCTCACTTCACCGCCTTTTATAGGCAGTTTATCAGGCACAACTGCCACGGATTGGAAAGACTTCATATCCATCTGCTGTAGGACAGGACAGGGACAGGGACAGCGCTTAATGAGAACATGGACGTCACCGTTCTGCCAGGCCACTGGAAAGCCAGTCTTGCCATTGAGAGAACGACAAGGCGGATCCTAAGCAGTGATTTGTGAGGTGCGGACAAATGATACAACCGCTAAAAGTTAAAGTACGGTGTACGAGAGTTCATCATTATTTATGAAACATCAACATGCCCTTTTCAGCCCCAAGCCCCCATATTGTAGCACCCCCTTGGTGCACCTAATCTCATCTGTCATTCATAGCTTTTATTCACTGTATTAGAACAAACCTTGGAGGATATGTCCAGGGCTCCATAAGTATAAGATTTATGATAAAGCTACTAATATCGGATAGGAGGTTTTTATCCTCAGTTTACCTTCTCAAAATATGCACAGTGGAGGAGTTGCAAGTTGCAGCATGGATTTTGTGTCTGTTCAATTCGTCAGACAATCGTGAGGAAAAATTGGGCTGCAGGTTTTTGCGAGTGAAAAACCCTGTGTTGTCTAACATTGATAAAGTGACCCACAAATTTAGCCACACAACTCTGAGCAGTAGACTTATTTTAAAAGCGAACTAAAATAACATGAGATATAAATAACACAAGAAATGGACTTAACCTTAGCTGTTGGAATACAGTATGTTTGCCCTAATCCCTTTGAACCACCGGAAATCAGTGTCCCAGGGATCACTGTCATCCAAATCAGATGGGGGCAGCCTGTTGCCCAGTGGGTAAGGTACATGACTGGGCCCCAGAAGGTTAGTGGTTCACGCCCCGGTGTAGCCACGATAAGATCTGCACAGCTGTTGGGCCCTTGAGCAAGGCCCTGAACACCACATTGCTCCCCGGGCGCTGCACGGTGGCTGCTCACTGCTCCTAAGTAACAGCAGATGCAGCTGCTCAGGACGCATTACCCCACGGGTTCAATAAAGTGCATCTAATCTGCAGTGGTTCCGTTCTGTGTATGGCCGCCAGACTCGCCAGTTTTTCTAAAGCGCGTGGCAGGCATTCAAACTTGCCTTACGATCGTCATTCTTGTGGGGGGCCCATAGGCACAGGGTGAGCACAGTCACCTGACTGATGCGCGCATGTGAA